>NC_092054.1:81173332-81473332 GCF_003086295.3 Arachis hypogaea
TTTCTTGAGCTTAAAGTAACCAAAAATGGTTAAATGAAGAACAAAGTAATGAACCATCCAAACAATATGATTTTGATGCAAATTCCATGAGTTTAGTTATATTACTTAAATGCTATGAATGAAAGATTTCTCATGAAATTTGCAAGACTTTGATGCAATTGTTTGGATGATTTCAGGGAAGAAGAGGCTAAGCAAGGAAGCAACAAAATCAATAAAGGAAGCTTGAATATCACATGTGGAGTTTAAGTTCCAGTTTAAGCCTAAACTGGAGCTTAAACGCCAAAATCATGAAGGATAAGAAATGCTGGGATTGAAGTTTAACCTCCAGTTTGACCTCAAACTGGAGGTTAAACGCCAGAATGAAAAGCCTCACTTAAGGAGCATTCCACGTTTAACCTCCAGTTTGACTTCAAACTGGAGGTTAAACGCCAGAATGAGTATGCCACCCAGGGAGGAGTTCCACGTTTAACCTCCAGTTTGACCTCAAACTGGAGGTTAAACGCCAGAACCAGGAAGAGTACCAGGGAGCCATTCCACGTTTAAGCTCCAGTTTGACTCAAACTGGAGCTTAAACGTGTTCGATAGCTTTTCTACTCCAGGGTTGCTCTCTCCATCTCCACGTTTAACCTCCAGTTTGACTCAAACTGGAGGTTAAACGTGTTTGACACTCCAGGGCCACCATTCCAAGCTTCCACGTTTAACCTCCAGTTTGACCTCAAACTGGAGGTTAAACGTGTTCGACCTCCAGTATGCCTCCACCTTTTCCACGTTTAACCTCCAGTTTGACCTCAAACTGGAGGTTAAACGTGTTCGACCTCCAGGGTGCCCTTCCTATCTCCACGTTTAAGCTTCAGTTTAACCTTAACTGAAGCTTAAACGTGTTCGACTACATGACTCTCCAGGGCTACCTTCTTCCATTTCCACGTTTAAGCTTCAGTTTAACCTTAACTGAAGCTTAAACGTGCTTCTACAAAAGGCCTCACTGGAAGTGTCTGGCGTTTAAGCTGCAGTTTAAGCTTAAACTACAACTTAAACGCCACTCTTGAAAAAGGTTTCTGGGCCAAAATATTGTGATTTAAGTTAGTCTTTGAGCACAAATATTAACTTAAACTTACTTTGGTATGAAACCCAATTGAATATCATGGTTTATGGGATTGGGCCTGAAGGATTGATGAGTTTGAAATCTCAATTTATTGAGTCATGTGTCATTATTTGATTATCACTAAGTTGGCTCAATAAATGTTACAGGATTTGGATCAACAACCTCATCAAGATTATGGATCATAAACCCAAGGCAAAAGGAAAGCAAGGAGAGGCCTCAAAGCCCAAGAAGCACAACAGAAGCTCAATATAGAAAGTGTATAAATAGGATAGAAGTTAAGTTAGAGAGACTTTTTACTTGGACTTTTAGCTAGTTTTCCTTTTCTTTGTAATTGAATTCAGAGCTATGATTCACTAAACCCCCTTTCATTGGGTTAGGGAGCTCTATTGTAATTCAATGAATCAATAATAGTTTATCTTCTTCTTCAATCTTTTCTCTTGAATTTTGTTAGAAAGCTTCTCGATCTAATTCCATTGAGTAGTTGTCTTGGGAAAGAAACTACTCAAACTTGGAATCCTTCGGAGCCTTGGGAAAGGAATGGAGGATTCATGCTAGAGAAGCTTTCTCACAGTGGATTGGATTGGGGTTTGGATGGATATTGTGACATGTAATCCTACCAAATTGTGGTTCATGAAATTGTGTGGTATAATCAGTGATCAAGCATCATCTCTTCTTATGAACATTTAAACCAAGGGATTGGGAATTTGTTTGTTTTTAGAGAGCATTGGTGAGCCAAGGAATTGGGATCCAATCATATAAGATTGCCAAGCAAAATTCAATGAATGCATTGGTTGAGGAAGAGATATACATGTTTTGATTCGGAGATTTCAATATCTCCTAAACCCAATGAATTCCCCATTTCTGATTTCCCCTTTCTCTTTACATTCTGCAACTCAATTCATGCAATCACCCCCATTCCCTTTTAATTTCAGCAATTTAGTTTCTGCTCTTTAATTCATGCAATTTAAGATTCTGCCATTTAATTTTCTTGTCATTTACTTTTCCCGCCAATTTTACATTCCGCAATTCTCATCTCAAATCTTGATTCCGCTCAACTAGAACACACTTCTAATCCGAATTGCTCACTCAACCAATCCTTGTGGGATTCGACCTCACTCTATTGTGAGTTTTTACTTGACGATAACCGGTGCACTTGCCGGAAGGAATTTTGCCGATCGTGCAATTTCCTAAATCGTAGCATAACTAGTTTATGCGCATCAATGGGAGACCCAACCAGCTGAGGAGAAGATACTTGAGCCCCCAAGCAAGAGGGTGGCTGGACTTTGTGAGAAGATCTCTCAACCCAACATCCAACACCTTTGAGGTAACACTGGAAAGGGCTGTGCTCATATACAGCATCATGAAGGGAGAAAACGTGAATGTTGGGGAGATGATTGCTAACAACATTAATAGGGTGCGGAAAAGCACCAAGGATAGCACAAGGTTGGCCTTTTCCAGCATCATCCAAAGGCTCTATGATGAAGCAGGGATTGAGAAGATCTTTGATGAAGTGCTAGTGGATCAAGATAAGCCCATAACTGCCAAGAAGATGGCCAAAGTGGTGGCTGTTAACCCACTTGAGAGGAGAAGGGAGCATAGAGCTCATGCTCATGTACCACAAGGGCAACCACAACAAGAAGAAGGGGCTGAAGATCAACCATACTACTTAATACTCCAACCACCACCATACCAACAATACCAACAATTTCCTGAAAGATTCAACTGGGAGCAATTGCAAGGAGACATACACCAAATAAAAGGAGACATACACCATCTGAGAGAAGATGTCAACCAACTCAAGGAACAACAACAATGGGACCAAGTGAATGAGAACATACAACAACTCTAAGGGAGTATGGAACACATGAAGGAGCAACAAGACCAGATCAATTGGGGAGAGATACAAGGCAGCCTCAGAATAATTCTAGAACAACAACAACGCCAACTAGGGAGCCTTGCTGAGTTTAGGCATCTCTATGAAGCCAGAACCATAGCAAGAGGGGAATATGACTACTACACACAAACAAAATTGAGCTACTTGTGCAATGCAGTAGCCAACATGAACCCCAATTATCCAATCTACATGCAGAAGATGGAGGCAATCAGTGCAAGGCAGGAAGAAATTGCATACCAGCATAAAGAAAAATGTAAAATCTTACATGAGGAGTGATAAACCACTATTTTATGGTTTATCTTATACTCAATTGAGTGGTTTATATTAATTCTTTACTCACTTATTCATATAATTTGCATGGTTCTACATTTTCCTTCCTGATTTTGTGCTTTGATTGGAAACATGCTTCTTTGGTCTTAAATTTACTAATTATTAATCCTCTTTTATTACCATTCGATGCCGTGATATGTGTGTTAAGTGTTTTCAGAGATTACAGGGTAGGAATGGCTTAGAAGATGGAAAGGAAGCACACAAAAGTGGAAGGAATACAAGAAACTGAAGGAACTGCTAAAGTTGTCCAGCCTGACCTCTTGGTACTAAATCGATCATAACTTGAGATACAGAGGTCCAAATGACGCGGTTTTAGTTGCGTTGGAAAGCTAACATCTGGGGCTTCACAACGATATATAATTTGCCATATCTTCCTCGAAATCAGGAGACACAAATGCATGGATCACACGGGTGCATGACCTGGCAAAAATGCAATCCACGCTAACGCATGGACGACGCTTCCACGTGACTTTGCAGCAACCTGTACGTACCAGAAATCACTGAGAGCAATTTCTGGGCTGTTTTTGACCCAGTTTTCAGCCCAGAAAACATAGATTAGAGGCTATAAAGTGGGGAAATCTATCCATTTATTAAAGAACAACAAGATACAATATTCATATTCATAATTTTAGGTTTAGGTGTTGCTTTTAGAGAGAGGCTCTCTCCTCTCTCTTAGGATTTAGGATTAGGATTAGGAATTAGGATTTCTATTATGATTAGGCTACTTCTCTTCATTCCAGGTTCAATGTTCCTTTAAATTATTTTCTACTTTTATTTATTCTATTACTTTAATTGTTATTTGTCTTTTCAATTTGGTTTATGAACTCCATGTTAGAATTGATTTCTTTATTTAATGCAATTTTAGTTATTTTAGATTTATGATTGTTTTACTCTATTTATAATGCTTTCAATTTAATTTAAGATTTATTCCCTTTTTGCTTTGGTTAAGTATTGGTAACACTTGAGTTATCAGACTCAGCAATTGATTGAAAATTGGGAATTGCTGATTGATTTGGATCGCTCTAAAGCTAGTCTTTCCACAGGAGTTGACTAGGACTTGAGGATCACACCTGATAAAGATAACTAGGAGCAAAATCCAATTCTCATCACACCTGATAAGGATAACTAGGATGGGATTTCCAGTTCTTATACCTTGCAAGAGATTTTAATAATTATTAATTTATTTTTCTTGCCATTTAAATTACTTGTTCCTTATTTTAAAAAACCCAAAAATATACAATTTCCATAACCAATAATAAATCATACCTCTCTGCAATTCCTTGAGAAGACGACCCGAGGTTTCAATACTTCGGTTATCAATTTTATTGGGTTTGCTTAAGTGACAAACAAGTTTTTGTATGAAAGGATTATTGCTTGGTTTAGAAACTATACTTGCAACGAGAATTTATTGTGAATTCTAAACCATCAATCTTCAGTCCGCCAAGGAGGCTGGGATTTTGGAAGCCCAAGGACAAAAAGGCAAAAGAGGGATCTTCCAAGAAGGATGATGACTCCTCCTCCTCCTCCTCCAAAAAGAAAGACAAAGAAAAAGGGCCAATGAACTAAAGCTGCTCAAGGTTGGTAAGTCCCATTGTTGACACTCTTAAATTTTTTAAATTATGTTTAGTTTCTTTATGTTTAAATTTCTGTTTGATAATAAGTTGCAGTGTTAGGATAGTTTATGTTTAATGCTTAGTTTTCTTATGTCTTGAAGTCTTTCATGAATCAAAAGAACACTAATTAAGAGTAGAAGAAGAGTAGATCTACAACTTGTATCAAAGTAAAAGTGAATTAGCAATGGATCTCACTAAGAAATCAAAGGAGAATTACAATGGAGAGAGTAAAATCCTAGAGAGAAGTTAGAGTTTCTCTCTCTAAAAGTAAAATGTAACTAACTACCCAAAATATCTAAAATTATAACTAATTGTCCTAAACCCCCTAATCCTTGGTCTTCTTAAGCTTTTCCCTCCTGAATTCTACCCCAAAACAGGGCCTGCAACTGCCTGAAATCGCTGGTCACGTTTTCTTCTTAAAAAATCACGTGCGCTGGTGGACGAAATTGTGATCACATTAATGTAGTACTCTTTGTTATTGTATGGAATCATTATTATGGCTCTTTACTATGTGTGGACATAACTCCGTTCAACTAACCAGCAAGTGTACTGGGTCGTCCAAGTAATAAACCTTACGTGAGTAAGGGTCGATCCCACAGAGATTGTTGGTATGAAGCAAGCTATGGTCACCTTGTAAATCTCAGTCAGGAGGATTTAAACATGATACTTTATTAGATTAAAATAAACAATAAAAGGGATAGAGATACTTATGTAGATTCATTGGCAGGGATTTCAGATAAGCGAATGGAGATGCTTTTCGTTCCTCTGAACCTCTGCTTTCCTGCTATCTTCATCCAATCAGTCTTACTCCTTTCCATGGCTGGCTGTATGCAAGGGCATCACCGTTGTCAGTGGCTACATCCCCTCCTCTCAGTGAATCATATGCTCACGCACCCTGTCACGGCACGGCTATTCATCTGTCGGTTCTCGATCATGCTGGAATAGGATTCACCCTCCTTTTGCGTCTGTCACTAACGCCCAGCACTCGCGAGTTTGAAGCTCGTCACAGTCATTCAATCATTGAATCCTACTCGGAATACCACAGACAAGGTTTAGACTTTCCGGATTCTCTTGAATGCCGCCATCATTCTAGCTTACGCCACGAAGATTCCGATTAAGAGATCTAACAGATACTCATTCAGTCGAAGTTAGAACGGAAGTGGTTGTCAGGCACGCGTTCATAGGGAATGATGATGATTGTCACGTTCATCACATTCAGATTGAAGTACGAATGAATATCTTAGAAGCGAAACAAGATGAATTGAATAGAAAACAGTAGTACTTTGCATTAATCTTTGAGGAACAGCAGAGCTCCACACCTTAATCTATGGAGTGTAGAAACTCTACCGTATGAAAATACATAAGTGAAGGTCCAGGCATGGCCGAGATGGCCAGCCCCCAAAACGTGATCAAAGGATCATAAGGTAATCCAAAGATGTCAAATACAATAGTAAGAGGTCCTATTTATAATAAACTAGTCACTAGGGTTTACATGAGTAAGTAATTGATGCATAAATCCACTTCCTGGGCCCACTTGGTGTGTGTTTGGGCTGAGCCTGAGTGTAGCACGTGCAGAGGCCATTTGTGGAGTTGAACGCCAAGTTCTGTGCCAGTTTGGGCGTTCAACTCTGGTTTTGGATCCTTTTCTGGCGCTGGACGCCAGATTTGGGCAGAAGGCTGGCGTTGAACGCCTGTTTAAGTCGTCAATTCTTGGCCAAAGTATGGACTATTATACATTGCTGGAAAGCCCTGGATGTCTACTTTCCAACGCAATTGGAAGCTCGCCATTTCGAGTTCTGTAGCTCCAGCAAATCCACTTTGAGTACAGGGAGGTCAGAATCCAACAGCATCAGCAGTCCTTTTTCAACCTCTGAATCTGATTTCTGCTCAAGTCCCTCAATTTCAGCCAGAAAATACCTGAAATCACAGAAAAACACACAAACTCATAGTAAAGTCCAGAAATGTGAATTTAACATAAAATCTATTAAAAACATCCCTAAAAGTAACTAGATCCTACTAAAAATATACTAAAAACAATGCCAAAAAGCGTATAAATTATCCGCTCATCACAACACCAAACTTAAATTGTTGCTTGTCCCCAAGCAACTAAAAATCAAAATAGGATAAAAAGAATAGAATATACTATAAATTCCAAACTATCAATGAAACAGAGCTTCAATCATATGAGCGGGACTTATAGCTTTTTGCCTCTTGAATAGTTTTGGCATCTCACTTTATCCATTGAGGTTCAGAATGATTGGCATCTATAGGAACTCAGATTTCAGATAGTGTTATTGACTCTCCTAGTTCAGTATGATGATTCTTGAACACAGCTATTTTATGAGTCTTGGCCGTGGCCCTAAGCACTTTGTTTTCCAGTATTACCACCGTATACATAAATGCCACAGACACATAATTGGGTGAACCTTTTCAGATTGTGACTCAGCTTTGCTAAAGTCCCCAATTAGAGGTGTCCAGGGTTCTTAAGCACACTCTTTTTTTGCTTTGGACCTTGACTTTAACCGCTCAGTCTCAAGTTTTCACTTGACACCTACACGCCACAAGCACATGGTTAGGGACAGCTTGGTTTAGCCGCTTAGACCAGGATTTTATTCCTTTAGGCCCTCCTATCCACTGATGCTCAAAGCCTTGGGATCCTTTTTATTTGCCCTTGCCTTTTGGTTTTAAGGGTTATTGGCTTTTTCTGCTTGCTTTTTCTTTTTCTTTCTATTTTTTTTTCGCCTATTTTTTTTTCTCTTTTTTTTTTTTTTCTGCAAGCTTTGTTCTTTGCTGCTTTTTCTTGCTTCAAGAATCATTTTTATGATTTTTCAGATTATCAAATAACATGTCTCCTAGTCATCATTCTTTCAAGAGCCAACATATTTAACATTCTTAAACAACAACTTCAAAAGACATATGCATTGTTCAAGCATACATTCAGAAAACAAGAAGCATTGTCACCACATCAATATAATTAAACTAAGTTCAAGGATAAATTCGAAACTCATGTACTTCTTGTTCTTTTGAATTAAAACATTTTTCATTTAAGAGAGGTGATGGATTCATAGGACATTTATAACTTTAAGACATAGTTACTACTACTAATGATCATGTAATGAAGACACAAACATAGATAAGCACATAACATAGAAAATGAAAAACAGAGAAAGTAAGAACAAGGAATGAGTCCACCTTAGTGATGTCCTTGAGCTCTTCTATGTCTCTTCCTTGTCTTTGCTGCTCCTCCTTCATTGCTTTTAGATCTTCTCTGATTTCATGAAGGATGATGGAGTGCTCTTGATGTTCCACCCTTAGTTGCTTCCAATAATTGTGTGGAAGAAAATGTATCCCCTGAGGTATCTCAGGGATCTCTTGATTTGCAGTCAAATGTTCTACCACTGAGCTATAGACCCTTGATGGAAGCTTTTGTCTTCCCTTTTCTCTTTCTAGAGGCTTCTCTGGCCTTAGGTGCCATCAATGGTTATGGAAAAAACAAAAAAGCTATGCTTTTTACCACACCAAACTTAGAATGTTGCTCGCCCTCGAGCAAAAGAAGAAAGAATAGAAGAATAAGAAGAAGATATGGAGGAGATGGAGGGAGATGTGTATTCGGCCATATGGGTGGGATTGGGTGGGAAAGAGATGTTGAATTTTTGAAGGTAACTGGGTGTATGGGTGTGAGTGGTAAATGGAAGACAGAAGGGATGAGTGTTTATTGGGAATAGAGGATGATTGAGAAGAGAGAAGAGAGTGAGTGAAGGTAGGTGGGGATCCTGTGGGGTCCACAGATCCTGAGGTGATCCTGTGAGGTCCACAGATCTTGAGGTGTCAAGGCATTTACATCCCTGCACCAATTTAGGCATGCAAAATGCCCTTGCACACAACTCTGGGCGTTCAGCGCCAGGTTGGTGCCCATTTTGGGCGTTCAACGCCCATTTGCTGCCATTTCTGGCGTTGAACGCCAGAACCATGCTTGTTCTGGGCGTTCAGCGCTAGGATGCTCCCATTCTGGGCGTTCAGCGCCAGAACTATGCTCTGTTCTGGCGTTTGAACGCCAGACAGATGCTCCTCGAGGGTGTGATTTTTCTTCTGCTGTTTTTGATTCCGTTTTTGAATTTTTTTGTTTATTTTGTGACTCCACATGATCATGAACCTAAGAAAACATGAAAAACAATAAAAATAAGAATTAGATAAACATTGGGTTGCCTCCCAACAAGCGCTTCTTTAATGTCAATAGCTTGACAGGGGGCTCTCATGGAGCCTCACAGATGTGCAGAGCTTTGTTGTGACTCTCCAACACCAAACTTAGAGTTTGGATATGGGAGTTCAACACCAAACTTAGAGTTTGGTTGTGGCCTCCCAACACCAAACTTAGAGTTTGACTGTGGGGGCTCTGATTGACTCTGCTTGGAGAGAAGCTTTTCTTGCTTCCTCTCCATGGTTGCAGAGGGAGATCCTTGAGTTTTGAATACAAGGGAGTTCTCATTCCATTGAAGGAATATTTCACCTCTGTCAACATCAATCACAACTCTTGTTGTGGCCAGGAAAGGTCTTCCTAGGATGATGGATTCATCCTCTTCCTTTCCAGTATCCAGGACTATGAAATCAGTAGGTATGTAAAGGCCCTCAACCTTTACTAATACATCTTCTACTTGTCCATAAGCCTGTTTTCTTGAGCTGTCTGCCATCTCCAGTGAGATTTTAGCAGCTTGCACCCCATAGATTCCCAGTTTCTCTATTACAGAGAGGGGCATGAGGTTTATCCCTGAACCAAGGTCACACAGAGCCTTAAAGATCATGGTGCCTATGGTACAAGGGATTATGAACTTTCCAGGATCCTGTCTCTTCTGAGGCAATGTCAGTTGATCCAGATCACTTAGTTCATTGATGAACAAGGGAGGTTCAACTTCCCAAGTATTAATACCAAATAATTTGCCATTCAGCTTCATGATTGCACCAAGAAACTTGGCAGTTTGCTCTTCAGTAACATCCGCATTCTCTCCAGAAGAGGAATACTCATTAGAGCTCATGAAGGGCATAAGGAGGTTCAATGGAATCTCTATGGTCTCTAGATGAGCCTCAGAGTCCTTTGGTTCCTCAGAGGGAAGCTCCTTATTGACCACTGGACGTCCCAGGAGGTCTTCCTCCTTGGGATTCACGTCCTCTCCTCTCCTCACAGGTTTGGCCATGGCGCTTATGTCAATGGCCTTGCACTCTCCTTTTGGGTTCTCTTCTGTATTGCTTGGGAGAGTACTAGGAGGGATTTCAGTGATCCTTTTACTCAGCTGGCCCACTTGTGCTTCCAGATTTCTAATGGAAGACCTTGTTTCATTCATGAAACTTACAGTGGCCTTAGATAGATCAGAGACTAGATTTGCTAAATTAGAAGCATTTTATTCAGAGTTCTCTGTCTGTTGCTGAGTTGATGATGGAAAAGGCTTGCTATTGCTAAACCTGTTTCTTCCACCATTATTAAAGCCTTGTTGGGGCTTTTGATCCTTCCATGAGAAATTTGGATGATTTCTCCATGTTGAGTTATAGGTGTTTCCATAAGGTTCACCTAAGTAATTCACCTCTGCTATTGCAGGGTTCTCAAGATCATAGGCTTCTTCTTCAGAAGATGCCTCTTGAGTACTGTTGGATGCAGCTTGCATTCCATTCAGACTCTGAGAAATCATATTGACTTGCTGAGTCAATATTTTATTCTGAGCCAATATGGCATTCAGAGTATCAACCTCAAGAACTCCCTTCTTCATAGGCGTCCCATTACTCACAGGATTCCTTTCAGAAGTGTACATGAACTGGTTATTAGCAACCATGTCAATGAGTTCTTGAGCTTCTGCAGGCGTTTTCTTTAGGTGAATGGATCCACCTGTAGAGGTGTCCAGTGACATCTTTGATAGCTCAGATAAACCATCATAGAATATATCCAGGATGGTCCATTCTGAAAGCATGTCAGAAGGACACTTTTTGGTCAACTGTTTGTATCTTTCCCAAGCTTCATAGAGAGATTCACCTTCTTTCTGCCTGAAGGTTTGAACATCAGCTCTAAGCTTGCTCAGCTTTTGAGGAGGAAATTACTTGGCTAAGAAAGCCGTGACCAGCTTATCCCAAGAGTTCAGGCTATCTTTGGGTTGAGAATCCAACCATAATCTAGCTCTGTCTCTTACAGCAAAAGGGAAAAGCATGAGCCTGTAGACTTCAGGATCTATTCCATTAGTCTTTACAGTATCACATATCTGCAAGAATTCAGTTAAGAACTGAAAAGGATCTTCAGATGGAAGTCCATGAAACTTGCAGTTCTGCTGCATCAGAGAAACTAATTGAGGTTTCAGCTCAAAGTTGTTTGCTCCAATGGCAGGAATGGAGATGTTTCTTCCATGTAAATTGGAATTAGGTGCAGTAAAGTCACCAAGCATCCTCCTTTCATTATTATTATTTTCGGCTGCCATCTCCTCTGCCTGTTTGAAAATTTCTGAAAGGTTATCTCTGGATTGTTGTATTTTAGCTTCTCTTAATTTTCTCTTCAGAGTCCTTTCAGGTTCTGGATCTGCTTCCACAAGAATGTTCTTATCCTTGCTCCTGCTCATATGACAAGGAAGAATGGCCAGAAAAATGATAATAATAATAGAGATCCTTTATACCACAGTATAAGGATCCCTTTGTAAGTAGAAGAAGAGGGGGAGATAAAGGATGTGATGTAAAGGAAGAAACACAACTGTGAGGATTGGAATGTGAGATGAGATGTTAGGATATGAATGAATAAATAGAATAGGATGGGAGAGGTATAATTTTCGAAAATTATTTTGAAAAGGAGTTAGTGATTTTTGAAAATTGGTTTTTGAAAATTTGTTAGTCTTTTTCGAAATTTTTTTTTTGAAATAAAATTAAAAATAAAAATAATTAGTTAATTAAAAAGAAATTTTGAAAAAGGGGAGAGATATTTTCGAAATTGAGAGAGAGAGAGCTAGTTAGGTGGTTTTGAAAAAGATAAGAAACAAACAAAAAGTTAGTTAGTTAGTTGAAACAAATTTTGAAAAGATAGGAAGTTAGGAAGTTAGAGAAGATATTTTGAAAAGATATTTTTGAACAAGATAAGATAAGAAGATATTTTGAAAAGATATGATAGAATTAGTTTTGAAAAAGATTGGATTTTTAAAATCACAATTAATGACTTGATTCATAAGAAATCACAAGATATGATTCTAGAACTTAAAGTTTGAATCTTTCTTAACAAGCAAGTAACAAACTTCAAATTTTTGAATCAAAACATTAATTGTTTATGTTATTTTCGAAAATTTGGTATACAAATAAGAAAAAGATTTTTGAAAAATATTTTTGGAATTTTCGAAAATAACTAAGAATTTTGAAAAAGATTTGATTTTTGAAAAAGATTTTGAAAAAGATAAGATTTTCAAATTGAAAATTTGATTTGACTCATGAGAAACAATTTAATTTTAAAAATTTTTGAAAAAGTCAATCCAAATTTTCGAATTTGATGAGAGAAAAAGGGAAAGATATTTTTTTGATTTTTGAAATTTTTATGAAAAACATGAAAAATATGCAATGCATGAAATTTTTAGATCAAAACAATGAATGCATGCAAGAATGCTATGAATGTCAAGATGAACACCAAGAACACTTTGAATGTCCTGGTGAACATCAAGAACATATTTTTGAAAAATTTTTAATGCAAAGAAAACATGCAAGACACCAAACTTAGAATTCTTTAATGCTTAGACACTAAGAATTCAAGAATGCATATGATAAACATGAAAAGACACAAAACACAAAATCATCAAGATCAAACAAGAAGACTTACCAAGAACAACTTGAAGATCATGAAGAACACCATGAATGCATGAGAATTTTCGAAAAAAATGCAAGATGCATATGCAAGTGACACCAAACTTATAATGTGACTCAAGACTCAGACAAGAAACACAAAATATTTTTGATTTTTATGATTTTCTAATTTTTTTGGATTTTTTATTTATATTTTTCAAAAATTTAAAAGAAAAAAAATAAGGATTCCAAAATTTTTAATATGAATTCCAGGAATCTTGCCATGTTAGTCTAAAGCTTCAGTCCAGGAATTAGACATGGCTCACTAGCCAGCCAGGCTGCAACATATAATTACATGGGCTGGAATGATTAGTTGAATACCAATCCCAAAGTAGTTTTGGGTATGGCTTTACAGCCAGATATGATTCAACATATTTCATGAAACACTAGAATTCATTCTTAAAAATTTTGAAGCCATAGAATAATTTATTTTTGAAAACATTTTTAAAATTTTTTTTTTTCGAAAACAGAGGAAAATATTTTTGAAAGATTTTTGAAAGATTTTTGAAAATAAAACAAAAAGAAAATTACCTAATCTGAGCAACAAGATAAACCGTCAGTTGTTCAAACACGAACAATCCCCGGCAACGGCGCCAAAAACTTGGTGGACGAAATTGTGATCACATTAATGTAGTACTCTTTGTTATTGTATGGAATCATTATTATGGCTCTTTACTATGTGTGGACACAACTCCGTTCAACTAACCAGCAAGTGTACTGGGTCGTCCAAGTAATAAACCTTACGTGAGTAAGGGTCGATCCCACAGAGATTGTTGGTATGAAGCAAGCTATGGTCACCTTGTAAATCTTAGTCAGGCGGATTTAAACATGATACTTTATTAGATTAAAATAAACAATAAAAGGGATAGAGATACTTATGTAGATTCATTGGCAGGGATTTCAGATAAGCGAATGGAGATGCTTTTCGTTCCTCTGAACCTCTGCTTTCCTGCTATCTTCATCCAATCAGTCTTACTCCTTTCCATGGCTGGCTGTATGCAAGGGCATCACCGTTGTCAGTGGCTACATCCCCTCCTCTCAGTGAATCATATGCTCACGCACCCTGTCACGGCACGGCTATTCATCTGTCGGTTCTCGATCATGCTGGAATAGGATTCACCCTCCTTTTGCGTCTGTCACTAACGCCCAGCACTCGCGAGTTTGAAGCTCGTCACAGTCATTCAATCATTGAATCCTACTCGGAATACCACAGACAAGGTTTAGACTTTCCGGATTCTCTTGAATGCCACCATCATTCTAGCTTACGCCACGAAGATTCCGATTAAGAGATCTAAGAGATACTCATTCAGTCGAAGTTAGAACGGAAGTGGTTGTCAGGCACGCGTTCATAGGGAATGATGATGATTGTCACGTTCATCACATTCAGATTGAAGTACGAATGAATATCTTAGAAGCGAAACAAGATGAATTGAATAGAAAACAGTAGTACTTTGCATTAATCTTTGAGGAACAGCAGAGCTCCACACCTTAATCTATGGAGTGTAGAAACTCTACCGTATGAAAATACATAAGTGAAGGTCCAGGCATGGCCGAGATGGCCAGCCCCCAAAACGTGATCAAAGGATCATAAGGTAATCCAAAGATGTCAAATACAATAGTAAGAGGTCCTATTTATAATAAACTAGTCACTAGGGTTTACATGAGTAAGTAATTGATGCATAAATCCACTTCCTGGGCCCACTTGGTGTGTGTTTGGGCTGAGCCTGAGTGTAGCACGTGCAGAGGCCATTTGTGGAGTTGAACGCCAAGTTCTGTGCCAGTTTGGGCCTTCAACTCTGGTTTTGGATCCTTTTCTGGCGCTGGACGCCAGATTTGGGCAGAAAGCTGGCGTTGAACGCCAGTTTACGTCGTCAATTCTTAGCCAAAGTATGGACTATTATACATTTCTAGAAAGCCCTGGATGTCGACTTTCCAACGCAATTGGAAGCGCGCCATTTCAAGTTCTGTAGCTCCAGAAAATCCACTTTGAGTGCAGGGAGGTCAGAATCCAACAGCATCAGCAGTCCTTTTTCAACCTCTGAATCTGATTTCTGCTCAAGTCCCTCAATTTCAGCCAGAAAATACCTGAAATCACAGAAAAACACACAAACTCATAGTAAAGTCCAGAAATGTGAATTTAACATAAAATCTATTAAAAACATCCCTAAAAGTAACTAGATCCTACTAAAAATATACTAAAAACAATGCCAAAAAGCGTATAAATTATCCGCTCATCATGCGCCCATCGGCGCGTACACGCACAATGCGCGCACGCATCCAAGGAATTATGACCCAGCCATATAAGCACGTCGGCTTCTCGTTTGGCTCCACTGTGCCGACTCTGGGGGTGCACATCCGTGCGTACACGGCTGTACGCGTGCGCGCCCATGCTCAAACTCCAAAACTCTAATTTAGCCATTCATGCATGCTTTCTTCACTCCTCTTAGCCATTTTTGCCCTATAACTTCTAAAATTACTTAACAAATGGATCACGGCATCGAATGGTAATAGAGGAGGATTACAATATATCAATTTTGATGCAAAAGAAGCATGTTTTCATCTATGAAGGAAAATGGGGAAAGGAACACAAAATCATGCAGTTTTATATGAATAAGTGTGGAAGATCATTGATAAAACCCTTAAAATCTATACATGATAAACCCTAAAAAAGGGGTTTATCAACCTCCCCACACTTAAGGTATAGCATGTCCTTATGCTAAAGGAAAGCAAAAGATCAAATGATCACAAGGGAATGAGACTCGTGGGATGCAATCTACTTACATGAATGCAACTATGGTGTATGCTACTATCTTCTTGGTCAAGAGCAATTCACTCTTCCTAGAACACACATATATATGCACATAGGGCAAGTTGATGGGCAATGTATGAACTCTACCAATTTTATTCATCAAAGTGAAACATGCATGGCTTGCATGAAGAACGCTCGCGAGAGCCGGGAACAAGGAATTGAGCTTCGAACCCCTCACCGAAAGTATCTGCACTCTATTCGCTCGGTGTATAGGGTTGATCACTCAATTCTCCCCTACTTCATGCTCTTCCAAATTTTGTTCTTCCTCTAACAATCAACAATTGTTCTATGCATGCATACATATATCATGAGGTCTTTCCTTAGGTTGTAATGGGGTTAGGGTTAAGGTAGGGTTATATATTTGGCTAAGTGGGCTAAGAATTAAATCCTTTGATTAACTAAAGCTCCCCTCCTAACCTATATAACATCCTATACAATTATATACTAACCTAACTACCCATTCCTCACTCTTCCACATACTCATGCATTTACTTTTGATCATTATACATATGCATTGAATTGTCTTTTAGGTCTTACTTTGGGGCATTATGTCCCCTTTTATTGCTTCTCTTTTTTTTTTCTTTTTTCTATATATATTTTTTTCTTTTCTTTTCTTTTTCACTTTTATATATATATATATATTTTTTTTTCTCAATTTTTTTCTTCAAACTATATAAAAGAACATCAATGCATAAGGTCTATACATTTAATCAACACATGAGTATGTATCCACTTTCTAATATTTTTAACAAAAACACAACATGCTCTTACCTCAACCGATGCCTCCCCCGTTTTCCCACATGTAAATGACACACACACTCTAGCCTAAGCTATTCAAGGATTCAAATAGGGGCATTCACGATTTTTCGCTTCTTGGTTTGTGATGTGCTAAAATTGAGAATAAGTGGGCTAAGCGTAGGCTCAAAGTTGGTTGCAAAGGTTGTTATAAGGTAAGGTCATTTGGGTAAGTAGCTAAGTGAATTGATGGCCTCAGTCATGTACATGCATTCACACATATAACAATGGACATATAGAGTCAAACAAATTAAGGATCACAATCATATAGAAAGAACAATGCACACAAGAAGGAAAATAAGTGGCTAGAAGATGTAGCCACGCAATTAGGCTCAAAACTCGCTTGCTTGTGTTCTTGGCTCAAAATCCATGTTCCAAATTACATTCTTCAAACAAGCTTAGCATAAAAAATTTTCAAAATTTTCAAAATTGGTAGGGTTGCCCTAAAATTCTAGCTTCCTACGAAAGAAGTCATTACTCTAACCAAGTGGACTTACTAAGAGATAGCTATCATGCAAAGGATATCAAAAAGTAAAAACTAATCATGCAATCTATCCTAATTAACAAAAGAGATTCAAAATTTATTCGGGTGTTACCTATGAAGACCGGTCGGCTGACCGACCTTCCCACACTTAGAAGTTGGCACGGTCCTCCGTGCCTTGAGTGAGACGTAGTGGTTGATCAAGATTTGAATTGTACCCATAAGAAACCGGAGGAGGTTGTTGCCAAGAAGGTTGTCCATAGGCTTGAGGCTCCTCCTATCTTTGATTTCCAAATTCTTGATGCACATCCTCATTAAAGCTTTTATTTCCTACAACATAGTTTGAACCACACTCATAGCCAAAGTGATGATAATTCATGGTGATAAGAGAAAATAAAAACAAAAGCTAACACGAAATAAAGAAAACTAAGTCCTACAACTTAGAAAAAACCAACAAGCAAACCAAAAATCAAGCTATTCACAATATATACAATAGCCAATAACATAGCACCATTGCAATTCCCCGGCAACGGCGCCATTTTGATGTGTGAACTTTTGTTGATATAGAATTTCTCAATTGAATTCTCGTTGCAAGTATAGTTCTAGACCAACAAAGAGTCCTCACATACAAAAATTTAGGTTGTCACATGTACAAATCCCAAATAAGAATTAACCAGAGTATTTGGACTCCGGGTTGTCTCACGAGGAATTGCAATGAAGTGAATGATTATTGGCTATGAAGAAATAAGGGGGTATGATTGATAAAGGGGCAAGGAAGTAAAAGGACCAGAATTTAAATGACAAGAAGAGTAAATCAATCAAGTAACTAAAGAAAGCAAGTAATAAAGAGAGACATTCATGGCAAGAATTGAGATCATAGGCTTTCTATCCTAGTCATTAATAACAATAATTAACAAGAATTTATCTCATTACGTCATCCCCGAAGATGGAAGAAGGTATCATATTATCTTCACACTCGAAGAAAGTCTAACAAGACTAGCAAATCTCAATCCAAAAGTCCTAATCAACTCACTAATTGGATTAGCAAAAGATTAGAGTCAACGGAAATAATATTAACTAACAACTCTAGATCACCAACATGAGTTGGGTTTTCATGACTCAAGATTGCCTAATTACTCTTTCCAAGCCAAGAATGATCAAAATCTACTCTAAAGACCAACCAAACATTTTGTCAAACACTTGGAAGGCATAAAAAAGAAAGCATGGTAAAAGTGCAAGAATAATAAATCTATCAACTACTAATTGCAAGGAAAGTAAGATCACAACTCAATTCAACCATAAAAGAACATCAAACCTTAAATTGCATTAAAAAAAAGATCCAATTCCAACAAAAGTTCATGAACATAAAGGAGGTATAAAAGTAAAATTAACACTACAAATCTTGAGAATGAAAGAGTAGAAGCAAGAAATCATAAAGGAAACAAGATGAAAAGATGAGATTGAACCTAGATCTAGAAGAAATTAAACTAACCTAATTCTAGAGAGAAGAGGGAGCTTCTCTCTCTAGAAACTAACCTACATGATGCTATACTACCAAAACAATTGCTCCCCCTCTTGTCCCAGCTTGAATTCTGCATGAAATTGCATCAGAAATAAGTTTGGTTGGGCCTAAAGTGCCTCAGAAATCGCTGGGGGCAATTTTACTTTAGTGGGCCACGAGCAGCATCGGCGCTCACGCGTACATGGCGCATGCGCGCCCCTATACGTGAAGCAACATATGACACATTTTATATCATTTTGAAGCCCCGAATGTTAGCTTTCCAACGCAACTAAAACCGCCTCATTTGGACCTCTGTAGCTCACGTTATGGTCGATTGAGTGCGAAGAGGTCAGACTTGACAGCTTTGCGGTTCCTTCATTTCTTCATGAGTTCTCCCACTTTGCATGATTTTCTCCTCACTTCTTCCATCCAATACTTGCCCTATGAATCTAAAATCACTCAACAAATACATCAAGGCATCGAATGGAATTAAAGTGAATTGAATTTAGCTATTTTAAGGCCTAAAAAGCATGTTTTCACATTTAAGCACAACTCAAGGGAGAATTACAAAACCATGCTATTTCATTGAATAAATGTGGGAAAAGGTGATAAAATCCCCCAAATTAAGCACAAGATAAATCACAAAATTGGGGTTTATCAAATCTCCCCACACTTAAACTAAGCATGTCCTCATGCTAAAATCAAGAAATAAACAAAGGGGTATCAACATTTATTCAATGCAAACTAACTAAATGCAATCTATCTATATGCAATCTATCTATATGAATGCATCCACTTGGTCAAAACAAGTCAACTTCCAAGAAAACATATTTAAGTACAAGGGCTAAAGCCATAGCAGTCAAATCAAACCCACAATTGAATTGAATTTTTAAAAAGATTTTACAAACTTGCAAGAAAAGAGATGATCATGGGTGGAAACATGTAATTCAGCAATCGAACCCTCACCGGATGTGTATCCGCTCTAGTCACTCAAGTGTATGGGGTTGATTCACTCAATTCTCCCCTAATCATGTTTTCCAAGATTTGTTTTTCATCTAACAATAAACAATTATTTCATGCATGCATACAAATATCATGAGGACTTCCCATAGGTTGTAATGGGGCTAGGGTCAAGGTAGGGTGCATATGGTCAAGTGAGCTTGAAATTCGAATCTTTGATTAACTCAAACTTCCCACATAAACTATGACAACCTATACAATTCTAAACAAACCTAACTACCCATTCTTCACTTTTTCGCACACTCATGCATTCTCTTTTGATCACCACACATATGCATTGAATTTTATTGAACCTTGAACTTTGGGGCATTTTGTCCCCTTTTTATTGCAATTCTTTGTCTTTCTTTTTCTATTTCTATTATTTATTTTCATTTTTTATTATTATTATTTTTTTCATTAATTTTTTTCTTTTCAAACTAAAATATATATACAAGAACATCAATGCATATGGTTTACACATGATTAATACATGAGTATGTACCCAATTCCAAAGATTCTCAACATAAATACAAAACACACTTTTATCTCTACCCAATGTTCCCAATTATCCAAAAATCAAATGGTAAACACTCTCACTAGCCTAAGCTAATCAAAGATTTAAATTAAGGTATATTTATTATTTTTCACTTAGGCTTGTAATGTGCTACAATTATGAATAAGTGGGTTAAGCATAAGCTCAAGATTGGTTAGCAATGGAAGATAAAAGGTAGGCTATTTGGGTAAGTGAGCTATTTGAACAATGGCCTCAATCATATAAATGCATGTATACACAAAATAATGGACATAAAGAATCAAACAAATCAAAGATTGCAATCATAGGAAGTGAATAATGCACACAAGAATGAAAGTAAGTGGTCATGTATGATGTGACCACACAATTAGGCTCAAATCTCACATGCTTGTGTTCTTAGCTCAAAAATCATGTTCCACAAGGTATATAATTCAAGCAAGTTCTAAAAAAAATTTTTTTTTTTCAATTGGGGTGCCCTATAGATAAAATCCTTGGAAAATATCATGATTTGGACTAAGCTTAATATATATATATATATATATGCAATGCAACCAAAAATCCTAAAAGACCTAAAAATGAAATGCAAAAGTGTTAGAATTAGAAACTTGTCACCCAAAAATGCCGAGCGGTTGGACGACCTCCCCACACATAAAAGTTTGCACCATCCTCGGTGCATCCAAAGATGAACAAGGGGGTACGGCGACTTTCCTAGTTGCTACCTTCAGTTGGTAGATCAACCGATGCTGCGTGTTCTTCTCCCACTTCCATTTTTGCTTATGATGATTCATCCTAAACATATAAAACAGGAGATAATAAGACAAGTAAATGCACAAGCAAGGAAGCATGGATTGTTGGAATGAGGTAAATCACTAGAATTGAGTGAGTGAACTAGTGTGAAATTAATGAGAATTCATGGTGATAAGAGAAAATAAAAACAAAAGCTAATACGAAATAAAGAAAACTAAGTCCTACAACTTAGCAAAAACCAACAAGCAAACTAAAAATCAAGCTATTCACAATATATACAATAGCCAATAACATAGCAGCATTGCAATTCCCCGGCAACGGCGCCATTTTGATGTGTGAACTTTTGTTGATATAGAATTTCTCAATTGAATTCTCGTTGCAAGTATAGTTCTAGACCAACAAAGATTCCTCACATACAAAAATTTAGGTTATCACATGTACAAACCCCAAATAAGAATTAACCGGAGTATTTGGACTCCGGGTCATCTCACAAGGAATTGCAATGAAGTGAATGATTATTGGCTATGAAGAAATAAGGGGGTATGATTGATAAAGGGGCAAGGAAGTAAATGGACAAGAATTTAAATGACAAGAAGAGTAAATCAAGCAAGTAACTAAAGAAAGCAAGCAATAAAGAGAGACATTCATGGCAAGAATTGAGATCATAGGCTTTCTATCCTAGTCATTAATAACAATAATTAACAAGAATTTATCTCATTACGTCATCCCGAAGATGGAAAAAGGTATCATATTATCTTCACACTCAAAGAAAGTCTAACAAGACTAGCTAATCTCAATCCAAAAGTCCTAATCAACTCACTAATTGGATTAGAAAAAGATTAGAGTCAATGGAAATAATATTAACTAACAACTCTAGATCACCAACATGAGTTGGGTTTTCATGACTCAAGATTGCCTAATTACTCTTTCCAAGCCAAGAATATTCAAAATCTACTCTAAAGACCAACCAAGCATTTTATCAAACACTTGGAAGGCATAAAAAAGAAAGCATGGTAAAAGTGCGAGAATAATAAATCTACCAACTACTAATTGCAACGAAAGTAAGATCACAACTCAATTCAACCATAAAAGAACATCAAACCTTAAATTGGATTAAAGAAAAGATCCAATTCCAACAAGGGTTCATGAACATAAAAGAGGTATAAAAGTAAAATTAACACTACAAATCTTGAGAATGAAAGAGTAGAAGCAAGAAATCATAAAGAAAACAAGATAAAAAGATGAGATTGAACCTAGATCTAGAAGAAATTAAACTAACCTAATTCTAGAGAGAAGAGGGAGCTTCTCTCTCTAGAAACTAACCTACATGATGCTATACTACCAAAACAATTGCTCTCCCTCTTGCCCCAGCTTGAATTCTGCATGAAATAGCATCAGAAATTAGTTGGATTGGGCCCAAAGTAGCATCGGTGTGCACGCGTAAATGGTGCGTGCGTTCCCCTATTCGCGAAGCAACATATGACAGATTTTATATCATTTTGAAGCCCCGAATGTTAGCTTTCCAACGCAACTGAAACCGCCTCATTTGGACCACTGTAGCTCAAGTTATAGTCGATTGAGTGCGAAGAGGTCAAGCTTGACAGCTTTGCGGTTCCTTCATTTCTTCATGAGTTCTCCCACTTTGCATGCTTTTCTCCTCACTTCTTCCTTCTAATACTTGCCCTATGAACCTAAAATCACTCAAAAAATACATCAAGACATCGAATGGAATTAAAGTAAATTGAATTTAGCTATTTTAAGGCCTAAAAAGCATGTTTTCACATTTAGGCACAACTCAAAGGGAGAATTACAAAACCATTCTATTTCATTGAATAAATGTGGAAAAAGGTGATAAAATCTCCCAAAATAAGCACAAGATAAACCTCAAAATTGGGGTTTATCAGACGGCATCCCAATCAAACACATATTCGCATCGTGCCGACAAAATCTCTTGATATGCATCAATCCCTTCCGCTAGCGGTCCAGTCTTAAGCACACTTTGAATGGCCTCCTCTGTGACGGGAACTTGTCTTCGACGCACAAATACCGATGCAAGGGATGAGGAGTGGTAATTGCTGTAAAATTCTACCACCCAGGACAAGTTTGCTTCACGTGGCTTCCTCAATAGGAACTCCCATTGCCGCCGCTTGATGCGGGGTATGACAAGCGGAATGACATGTGCCGGAGGGGCTAGAAGAGCCTCCGTGATGAGCGGATAATATATACGCTTTTTGGCATTGTTTTTAGTATGTTTTTAGTATATTTTAGTTAGTTTTTATTATGTTTTTATCAATTTTTAAATAAAAATCACTCTTCTACACTTTACTATGAGTTGTGTGTTTTTCTGTGATTTCAGGTATTTTCTGGCTGAAATTGAGGGACCTGAGCAAAAATCTGATTCAGAGGCTGAAAAAGGACTGCAGATGCTGTTGGATTCTGACCTCCCTGCACTCAAAGTGGATTTTCTGGAGTTACAGAAGCCCATTCTGCGCGCACTCATATGGGTTGGAAAGTAGACATCCGGGGCTTTCCAGCAATATATAATAGTCCATACTTTGCCCAATATTTGATGGCCCAAACAGGCCTTTCAAGTCACCTCAAGAATTCTGGCGTTTAACTCCAAAACTGGCACAAAAGCTGGAGTTAAACGCCCAAACTGGCACAAAAGCTGGCGTTTAACTCCAAGAAAAGTCTTTACACATAGAAGCTTCAATACTCAGCCCAAGCACACACCAAGTGTGCCCAGAAGAAGATTTATGCATTAATTACTCATTTCTGTAACCCTAGGCTACTAGTTCTCTATAAATAGAACCATTTGATATTGTATTTTCATCTTGGGACGCATCTTTGGACGTTTAGTCCCTAGACCTTGGAGGCTGGCTATTCGGCCATGCTTACACCATTATCACTTTTGTATTTTTAACGGTGGAGTTTCTACACACCATAGATTAAGGTGTGGAGCTCTGCTGTCCTTCATGAATTAATACAAAGTACTATTGTTTTTCTATTCAACTCAAGTCTATTTCTTCTCCAAGATATTCATTCGCACCCAAGAACATGATGAATGTGATGATTATGTGACACTCATCACCATTCTCACCTATGAATGCGTGATTGACAACCACTTCCGTTCTACATGCAAACAAGCTTGAATGTGTATCTCTTGGGTTTCTAATCTAAGATTAGAACCTTCGTGGTATAGGCGGCCATTCCTGAGATCCGGAACGTCTAAATCTTGTCTGTGGTATTCTGAGTAGGATCTGGGAAGGGATGGCTGTGACGAGCTTCAAACTCGCGATTGTTGGGCGTGTGACAGACGCAAAAGAATCAATGGATCCTATTCCAACATGATCGAGAACCGACAGATGATTATTCGTGCAGTGACAGTGTGCGTAGAACATTTTCACTGAGAGGACGGGAAGTAGCCATTGACAACAGTGATGCCCAACATAAAGCTTGCCATGGAAAGGAGTATGAATGATTGGAAGAAGGCAATAGGAAAGCAGAGGTTCAGGAGGAACAAAGCATCTTCATACGCTTATCTGAAATTCCAACCAAAGAATTACATAAGTATATCTATCTTTATTTTATGTTTTATTTATCTTTTAATTATCAATTCTTCATCACCATCTGAATTAGCCTGACTGAGATTTACAAGGTGACCATAGCTTGCTTCAAGCCGACAGTCTCCGTGGGATCGACCCTTACTCGTGTAAGGTTTATTACTTGGACGACCCAGTGCAGTTGCTGGTTAGTTGTGCGGAATTGTGACAATGTGTGATTCACGTTTAAGAGCTCCAAGTCCTTTGGCACCATTGTTGGTGATCACAATTTTGTGCACCAAGTTTTTGGCGCCGTTGCCAGGGATTGTTCGAGTTTGGACAACTGATGGTTCATCTTGTTGCTTAGATTAGGTACTTTTCTTTTTATTTTTCAGAATTTTTAAGAATGAATTCTAGAGTTTCAAGGTGATGTTCTTATCATCACAAAAGTTGATTGATTCTCATCAATTTAGCTGCTGAATGTAATGTCCTGCTGAAGCTTGGCCAACCATGTCTAATCTTTTTAGACTGAAGCTTTAGACTAACATTGCATGATTCCTGGAATTCTTATTAAAAGTTTTGAATCCCTTTATTTTCTTTTCCATATAAGTTTCGAAAATCACAAAAAAAATTATAAAATCATAAAAATAAAAAATATTTTATGTTTCTTGTTTAAGTCTAGTATCAATTTTTAAGTTTAGTGTCAATTGCATTCTTCTTGCATTTTTCGAAAACATGCAATATGTTCTTCATTAATCTTCAAGTTGTTCTTGTTGATTTCATTGCTCTGATCTTTAAATTCTCTTGTTTTGTGTGTTTTGTTGTTTCTCATATGCATTCTCAATTTGTTAGTGTCTCCTATATGAAAATTTTTAAGTTTGGTGTCCTGCATGCATTGTTTATTTGATCTTAGTTGAAATTTATATTGTTTCTCATCATTAAAAATTCAAAAATATTTTCAAAATTGTCTTTTCAAGTCAATAATACAGAGAATTGAAGATTCAGAACATTCAGCAGAGGAATCAAACAGAAAAAGCTGGGCGCTCAAAACGTCCAGTGAAAAAGGAAAACTGGCATTTAAACGCCAGCCAGGGTACCTGGCTGGGCGTTTAACGCCCAAAAAGGTAGCATTTTGGAATGCAGGCAGCAACAGGCAGTACTAAGGAAGCTTCCTCTGAAGAAGAAGCTTATGATCCTGAGAACCTAGCAATGGAAGAGGTGAATTACATGGGAGAACCCTATGGAAACACCTATAATCCTTCATGGAGAAATCATCCAAATCTCTCATGGAAGGATCAACAGAGACCTCAACAAGGTTTCAACAACAATAATGGTGGAAGAAACAGGTTTAGCAATAGCAAGCCTTTTTCATCATCTTCTCAGCACCAGACAGAAAATTCTAAGCAGAGCCAATCTGACTTAGCAGCCATTGTCTCTAATCTAATCAAAACTACTCAATGTTTCATGACTGAAACAAGGTCCTCCATTAGAAATTTAGAGGCACAAGTGGGTCAGCTGAGTAAGAAAATTACTGAACTCCCTCCTAGTACTCTCCCAAGCAATACAGAAGAGAATCCAAAGAGAGAATGCAAGGCCATAAACACGTCTCACATGGCCGAACTTGGAGAGGAGGAAGAGGCAGTGATCTCCACTGAGGAAGACCTCAATGGATGTCCACTAACCTCCATAGAGTTCCCTAATGAGGAATGGCATTAATATTTTTGCCAGTAAAGAATGTCATAAAAACAGTCGCGTTGTAGATATAGTCTCTAAACCGACAAAAATCCCTTCGCACAAACGTTTTGGGTGTCACAAGTAACAAACCCCTTTAGAAATTGTTAACCGAGTATTCAAACCTCGGGTCGTCTTCTCAAGGAACTGCGAGGAAGTATGTTCTTATTATTGGCTATAAAGGTTGTAATCGGGGTTTAGAAGATGAGAAGCAAGTAATTTAAATGACAAGTAAAGTAAATGGCAATCAACATAAATAAATACTGTAAAGCAGACTTTTGGTATGGTAAAAGAAGTTGGAGGTCAAACGTAGTTATTTCACTCAACTATAATGAAAGTTGAATCTAAACTCCACTTGGTCAACCTTTACTAATGCAAAGGAGATTCAAGGGACTAATTAATCTGGCCTTTGAATCCTATTTATTTCCTAAGAAAAGGGTGGGATTATTTAAGTTCAGCTTAATTAGCAAGATAACAATTATCAATTATGTTGAGTTTAATAACTGTTGAGTTACTAATTCTTAACCAGAACCAAAAGGAAAAAAAGTAAAATTGCTGGAATGATAAAAATATCCTTAGATGGGAAGCAATGGTAACTTAAATCAAAGAGAACAATCATAAACTGAAAATACCTCAATTATCATTAATTCAAAGAACAATCTGTGACATGGAATAATTCATAAATCAAATTATAATAATCAATTCAAATGTTGGAATAAATAAATAAAAATAATACTAAAATAAAAGAACATTAAACCTGGGATCCAGAGTTACTCTTAAAACAAGAAGAAATCCTAAATCCTAAAAGAGAGAGAGAAGATCTCCCTCTCAACTAAATCTAAATCATTGAAAAGTAAAATATGCGAGCTCCCCTTTGAATGGGTGCATTCCCACACTTTATAACCTCTGATCTATGTTGTCTGTACTTGGATCTGGGCCAAAAAGGGCTTCAGAATTCACTGGGGGCGTATTCTGTAATTTCTGGTGCGTGGCCTCTGTCACGCGTCCGCGTGGGTCTCGCGATCGCGTAATTCGAAGCTTTTCCTTGCCACGCGGTCGCGTCAGTCATGCGACCGCGTCATGTGCATTCTGCTTAAGGCGCGCGATCGCGTCAGTCATGCGGCCGCGTCGCTGCTGATTCGAGCTTGGCACGCGATCGCGTCATCCATGCGATCGCGTGAATATCAGTTTCCTTAAAAGCTCCGTTTTGCTTTCTCCTTCCATTTTAGTATGTTTCCTTTTCCATCCTTTAAGTCATTCTGCCTTAGAAAATCTGAAACTACTCAACACACTAATCACGGCATCGAATGGAAATAAAGGTAATTAAATTAATTAATTTTAAAGCTTAGGAAACATGTTTTTTCATTTACATCACATAATAAGGAAGGGAAAGTAAAACCATTCAATTAATGTGAATAAGCAGGTGAAGGATTGTATAAATCACTCAAATTAAGCACAAAAGAACTCATGAAATATGGTTTTATCCACCTCCCCACACTAAAACACTAGCATGTCCTCATGCTAAATCCAAGGTAAATAATTAAGGTTAAAGTGATGGAATGTCATGCAATGCAACCTAATTTAAATGCAACTACCTAAATGAATGATGCATCATGCAACTCTAATTTATTTACTCATATATAAAGCTTACATGTAGCCAAGTTAATTCACATTCTCAAGGAGTCATGTATATATATATATAGCCAACTCTTAAATAATAAAATAATTTAGCAAATGAGATGGGAAAGAAAACATTTGTACAAACTTGCAAAACAATTAGTAAATTTAAGCATAGATATATGTTGATGAGTTATTGAACCCTCACTGGATTTTGTGTTTACTCTCTAGTCACTCAGTGTTTATTGGGTTTATTCACTCTATTTTTCTTTTTATTCTTACTTTCTATAGCTTTGTTCTTCATCTAACCAATCAACAGTTACAGAATATAGTCATACCAAAAAGTCATGAGGTCTTAATTGAGGTTGTAATGGGGCCAAGGTAAGGGTAAGGATTTATGTATAGGGTTAAGTAAGCTAATAAGTGAATCCTTAATTAGACTAAGATCTCACCTAACATACATATTTAGTAAAATAAAATCTTTTTACCTATTTTCCCATATTATCCCACTTATTGTTACATGCTCATGTTTCACTTTTTATTTTCATCCCATGTGCATTGTTTTTATTTTGCATTGGGGAATTTCTTTTGTATCCCCTTTTATTTAGATGCTGAAAAATAAATTCTTTTTCTTTTTTTTTGATGCACATGGTAATTGAATCACCTAGATTTTCTCATGAGCATGCTTCCCAAATTTTATTTTTATTCTTTTTAACTTTTCTGCCTTTTTGTTTCTATCATCCATGTTCCCAAAAGGTTTTCCACATTTAACTCTATTTGTAATTTTCTATCTTAAGCTAACCAAGGATTCACTTGGGATTTTCTTTTGTTTTTCTGCTTAAGGCTAGTGATTTGGTTAAATAGAATAAAGGGGTTTTAAAAAGGCTCAAGGGGGGCTAACAAGGGTGATGTAAAAGGTAGGCTAATTTGGGGTAAGTGAGCTAAAATTAAATGATGGCCTCAATCATTCTCTTGGTATGTATCTATTCTATATTCTATAATTGGACATATAGATTAAAGCAAAGGAAAGAACATCAGAATAAAAAGAAATGTAACACACAGAAATGAAATTATGGTTTGAATGTAACCATACAATTTAAGCTCAAGACTCACAGGCTGTGTGTTCTCTAACTCAAGCATCATATATCATTTATATATTGTATGCAGGTTTAGTTAAAAATTCCCATTATTCTCATAAAAAAATTGTTTAGGGTAGCTTTTTAAAGTTTTAATGTTCCTCCTTGATGAAATGTTGTCAGATTAACTACATCATGTAATACTATATATAAGGTTTGTAGATTTAAATCTGATATGTTCAATTTTCTAGCTTACTTCCTTTTTATATTTTTCTATTTAAACTATACTATCTTATGCTAAAAAGGGTAAACTATACTAATTAACCCACTAATAAATCAGAATTGCAAGCTAAACTAAATAACTAAAAAAAACTAAATGGCTAAAATATGAGCTAAAGATGCAAAATGTAGAAAATGGAGTAAAAATACATAAAAGCAATGTATAGGTACTCAGAAAATAACAATAAAAAGAAAAATACAGAAAAATATCTAAAATAAAAGAAAAAGTATGTAGTGATTCACCAAAATAAACGCCAGAGATGGCGACCTCCCCACACTTAAAAGGAAGCATCATCCCCGATGCTCAATCAAGCCGGGTGTGAAGGAGTGTCATCACTGGGAGGGATGGTAGCTGGAGTCTCAGTGGTGGTGGTGGGCTGAGGGTCTGGCTGCTGTGGAGGAGGTGCTGACTGGATCGGGATCTCAAGAACCGCAGCCTCAATCTGATGTGGGACCGCTGCCTGTGGTGCGGCTGGTGCTGCCTCCTGGGGATGGGTCTCTGCGTCGGGCGCATCCGCCTCCTCCTCAGATGCCTCGGATGGTGTGTCGGGCTCGGAGGGGATGTCACCGGATCGTATCATCAGCTTTAGGTGCTCATAGCGCCGCTTGTTGCGACGCTCCATCTCGTCAAGTCGTCAGAACAAGCGGTGCACCAGATGATAGACGGGCTATGTGGCAGGTGGAGGTGCAGTGGTAGGTGGTGCAGCAGTGGAGAGGGGAGGGGAGAGGAAGAAGGAAGAAGAAGGGAGGGGAGGGGGTTGCAGCGGCGATGTCTGGACGGCGGTGGCGTCCGGGTGGTGGCGTTGGTGGCGGCTGGGTGGTGCTGGAGGAGGAAGGAGGAAGGAGGAGCAGAGAGGGGGAAGAAGGTTGGGGGTGGGGGGGCTGCGCGACTAATAAGGTTCGCGGGCTGGGGGGTTATATTTTTGAATCCACGCGGCCGCGTGGGGCACGCGGTCGCGTGGTTGGGATGAAATTGGGAGTGACGCGATCGCGTGAGGCGCGCGATCGCATGAGAGGGGGAAAGAAGGGTGACGTGATTGCGTGGGTCACGCGATCGCGTCGCTGGAATTCGTGCTAAACGCACGAATCCAACGCCATTTTAGCGCAACTCTCTGTCTCCTTTTAGGGTGATGTGCAATCCATGCGACGCGATCGCGTCGCTCACGCGGTCGCGTGGGATTGGTATTGTGTAAGTGACGCGATCGCGTGGGGCATGCGATCGCGTGGGCCAATTTGTGCGAAATGCACAAGGGCCGCACGATTCTAGCCTAACTTTCTGTTTGTTGGATCCTTACGCCTATATATATATCACGCGGTCGCGCGGGTGGTGTTTTTCGCAATATGACGCGATCGCATGGGGCATGTGGTTGCATCGTGCACCCCTTTTTTTATGCATGAAAAATGCAGAATGCAATGGTTGACATGAATGCTATGCATGATTCCAGGTTTAATAAATTGAAATTGAAAAAGGAAAAATGAAAGCAATCAACAAGAAATAAATTGAAAAAGAAGCGACCATACCGTGGTGGGTTGTCTCCCACCTAGCACTTTTAGTTAAAGTCCTTAAGTTGGACATTGGAGGAGTATCCTGTTATGGTGGTTTATGTTTAAATTCGTCCAAAAATCTCCACCAGTGCTTGGAATGCCAATAGCCTTCGGGGTCCCAAACTAGGCATGTGAAGCTTCTGAGCAGCTTCAAACAGATTGTTAGGCTCCCGGGGTGACAAATGTCAGAATAAACTCCAGGATTCCAAGCCTTGCTTTTAAATCCACCTCCGTCTTGATCTACATGTCTCCATTCGGGCGGGTTAAAGAGTAGAATCTCACCTTGGCAACCAAATATTTTCCGTGATCCATGCAATTGAGCATGATACCAATCCGTGTACTTCGAAGTGAAGCGTGGAACCTTATTTAGCCTTGTGCACCAGCTCTGAGTATGAGCCATTTCCCTCTTACTCTTAAAGCCGCAGAGAGCTCTAAGCTGGCCATCTGTTTCAAGCAAACCATATTCAAGTGAATAAGTAAAGTTATAAGTTAAGGATTGTACCCACTTGAAGCTTGTATTAGGTGGTAATGGCCTTGGGGTAGGTGTTTTTGGTGGTTCTGCAAGTTCCGTTTCTTTGTGCTCTTTTGTGAATTCCTCTACTTCTTTGCAAAGATCTTCAATTGTATCTGTGTTCTGGTCAAGGTCTTTTATGTCTTCCTCATCACTTGAGTCATAAATTGGAGGTTGAGAGAAATCTACCTCTGCATCATCTTCATATTCACTTGGGGAAGATTCTTCGATCTCAGAGAATTCACTTGCGGATGCAAGTTCATCACTAAGAGAGTTAGACTTGTGACTATCATCATTAAGGGAATTTGCTTCTTGGGTTATTCCGTCTGATTCCTCATAAACGACTTGCCTTGGAGATTGTACAACATCCTCCTTAGCATCAACTGTAGCATCCTGGACAGAGTTTTCCTCAATTCTGGATTACCATGGAAGTTCAGCATCTCCTAGGTCTTCAACCAACTCTTCTTCTTGAACAAAGACAGCTTTTTCTAATTGTTCTAGTACAAATTCATGCTCTGTCTTGTCCACTGGAGTTTTTGGTATCTCCTTCATGCTACGCTCTTCATTGGGCTGTCCACATGGAGTTGTGGCTGATCCTTGTGTATTTAAGCGCCTAGAATCCCATTGAATTATCACTTACTCCAGTTGTTGAATGGTTGTGTGAAATTTTCTTACTGTTTCCCTTAGGCGATCCTCTGCTTCTCGGGTTGCTGGACTTGGACATGATACAAAGGAAAGTGGTGGTAATTGGGAACGATTGGATTGGTATTGGGGTAAGGAAGGATCATATGGTGGCGAATGGTGAAGAGAAGCTCGTGAGTGTGGTGGTTCGAGGTTATGTTGAAAGGATGGTTTATATGCACGGGGTGGGGCTTGTTGGTAGTTACAAGGTTGTCCACCATGTCTTTCAGCTGGGTATGCATTTTAGAATGGTCTTTGTCCAGGATATCTCGAAGGGTGTTGCTGCCAAAAGGGTTAATTAGATCCTCTTGGTTCCATCCATCCTTGATTGGTCTGACCTTGATGCACGTTCCTGCTGTAACTTCTATTTCCTTTAACAATATTAGAACCAAACTCAAAGCGAGAGGGGTGAGAGTTCATAGTAGCAAATAAAGATAAAAAGGAAAAACAACAATAAATAAACAAGCAAAAGAAAAATATTTACAATAACCAATAATAAGGCACACGTTAGCAGTTCCCCGGCAACGGCGCCATTTTGGCGTTAAGATTTTTGCCAGTAAAGAATGTCATAAAAACAGTCGCGTTGTAGATATAGTCTCTAAACCGACAAAAATCCTTTCGCACAAACGTTTTGGGTGTCACAAGTAACAAACCTCTTTAGAAATTGTTAACCGAGTATTCAAACCTCGGGTCGTCTTCTCAAGGAACTGCAAGGAAGTATGTTCTCATTATTGGCTATAAAGGTTGTAATCGGGGTTTAGAAGATGAGAAGCAAGTAATTTAAATGACAGGTAAAGTAAATGGCAATCAAAATAAATAAATACTGTAAAGCAAACTTTTGGTAAGGTAAAAGAATTTGGAGGTCCAACGTAGTTATTTCACTCAACTATAATGAAAGTTGAATCTAAACTCCACTTGGTCAACCTTTACTAAAGCAAAGGAGATTCAAGGGACTAATTAATCTGGCCTTTGAATCCTATTTATTTCCTAAGAAAAGGGTGGGATTATTTAAGTTTAGCTTAATTAGCAAGATAACGATTATCAATTATGTTGAGTTTAATAACTGTTGAGTTACTAAATTCTTAACTAGAACCAAAAGGAAAAAAAGTAAAATTGCTGGAATGATAAAAATATCCTTAGATGGGAAGCAATGGTAACTTAAATCAAAGAGAACAATCATAAACTGAAAATACCTCAATTATCATTAATTCAAAGAACAATCTGTGACATGGAATAATTCATAAATCAAATTATAACAATCAATTCAAATGTTGGAATAAATAAATAAAAGTAAAACTAAAATAAAAGAACATTAAACATGGGATCCAGAGTTACTCTTAAAACAAGAAGAAATCCTAAATCCTAAAAGAGAGAGAGAAGATCTCCCTCTCAACTAAATCTAAATCATTGAAAAGTAAAATATGCGAGCTCCTCTTTGAATGGGTGCATTCCCACACTTTATAACCTCTGGTCTATGCTGTCTGTACTTGGATCTGGGCCAAAAAGGGCTTCAGAATTCGCTGGGGGCGTATTCTGTAATTTCTGGTGCGTGGCCTCTGTCACGCGTCTGCGTGGGTCACGCGATCGCGTCATTCGAAGCTTTTGCTTGCCACGCGGTCGCGTCAGTCATGCGACCGCATCATGTGCGTTCTGCTTAAAGCGCGCAGTCGCGTCAGTCATGCGGCCTCGTCGCTGCTAATTCGTGCTTTGCACGCGATCGCGTCGTCCATGTGATCGCGTGAATATCAGTTTCCTTAAAAGCTTCGTTTTGCTTTCTCCTTCCATTTTAGTATGTTTCCTTTTCCATCCTTTAAGTCATTCTGCCTTAGAAAATATGAAACTACTCAACACACTAATCACGGCATCGAATGGAAATAAAGGTAATTAAATTAATTAATTTTAAAGCTTAGGAAACATGTTTTTTCATTTACATCACATAATAAGGAAGGGAAAGTAAAACCATGCAATTAATGTGAATAAGCAGGTGAAGGATTGTATAAATCACTCAAATTAAGCACAAAAGAACTCATGAAATATGGGTTTATCAAGGAACCATGGGAATATGAGGCTCAGACTGAGACCATAGAGATTCCATTAAATTTACTTTTGCCATTCATGAGCTCTGATGAGTATTCTTCCCCTGAAGAGGATGAAGATGTTACTGAAGAGCAAGTTGCTAAGTACCTTGGAGAAATCATGAAGCTAAATGCCAGGTTGTTTGGTAATGAGACTTGGCAGGATGAACCTCTATTACTCATCAAAGAACTGGATGATTTGACTAGGCAGAGATCACCTCTGAAGAGACAACACCCTGGAAAGTTCTCAATACCTTGTACCATAGGCACCATGACCTTTGAGAAGGCTCTGTATGACCTAGGATCAAGTATAAACCTTATGCCTCTCTCTGTAATGGAGAAGCTAGGGATCATTGAGGTACAAGCTGCAAGAATCTCACTGGAGATGGCAGACAATTCAAAGAAACAGGCTTATGGACTTGTAGAGGATGTCTTGGTAAAGGTTGAAGACCATTACATCCCTGCTGATTTCATAATCTTAGAGACTGGGAAGTGTATGGATGAATCCATCATCCTTGGCAGACCCTTCCTAGCCACAGCAAAAGCTGTGATTGATGTTGACAGAGGAGAATTGATCATTCAAGTGAATGAAGACTCCCTTGTGTTTAAAGCTCAAGGATATCCCTCTGTAACCATGGAGAGGAAGCGTGAAGAGCTTCTCTCAATACAGAGTCAAACAGAGCCCCCACAGTCAAACTCTAAGTTTGGTGTTGGGAGGCCACAACCAAACTTTAAGTTTGGTGTTGAACCCCCACATTCAAACTCTAAGTTTGGTGTTGGGAGGTTCCAACATTGCTCTGAACATCTGTGAGGCTCCATGAGAGCCCACTGTTAAGCTATTGACATTAAAGAAGCGCTTGTTGGGAGGCAACCCAATCTTTAATTATCTATGTTAAATTTCTATTTTCTTTTGTTATTTTATGTTTTCTATAGGTTGATGATCATGTGAAGTCACAAAAACAATTGAAAAAGCAAAAACGAAAGGAAAAACAGAACACCCTGGAGGAGAAACTTACTGGCGTTTAAACGCCAGTAAGGGTAGCAGAATGGGCGTTAAACGCCCAATCTGGCACCATTCTGGGCATTTAACGTCAGGAATGGGCAAGAAGCTGGCGTTTAACGCCAGGAATGGGCAAGAAGCTGGCGTTAAACACCAGAAATGGGCAGCAGCCTGGCGTTTAACCCCAGGATTGGCAGCAAGGAGCATTTTGCACGCCACATGGTGCAGGGATGAGAAATCCTTGACACCTCAGGATCTGTGGACCCCACAGGATCCCCACCTACCCCACCTCACTTTCTCTTCTTTTCCCATTCACCAATTACCTCAATACCTCTTCCCCAAAAACCCCTCACCTATCAAATCCCACCCTCTTCTCCATAAACCCTTCACCAATCTACATCCATCCTTCATAAAACCTCACCTACCTCCCCATTCAAATTCAAACCACTTTCCCTCCCAAACCCACCCTATATGGCCGAACCATACCCCCCTCTCCACTCCTATATAAACCCATCTTCACTCCTTCATTTTCACATAACCTAAATATAAAGCCCCCTCCATCTCCTCTATTTCTTCTTCTTCTACCATCTTCTTTCTTCTTTTGCTCGAGGACGAGCAACCTTCTAAGTTTGGTGTGGTAAAAGCTAAAGCTTTTTTGTTTTTCCATAACCATTAATGGCACCAAAGGCCGGAGAAACCTCTAGAAAGAGGAAAGGGAAGGCAAAAGCTTCCACCTCCGAGTCATGAGAGATGGAGAGATTCCTCTCAAGGGTGCATCAAGACCACTTCTATGAAGTTGTGGCCAAGAAGAAGGTGATCCCCGAGGTCCCTTTTAAGCTCAAAAAGGGCGAATATCCGGAGATCTGACATGAGATCTGAAGAAGAGGTTGGTAAGTTCTCACCAACCCTATTCAACAAGTCGGAATCTTAATGGTTCAAGAGTTCTATGCCAATGCATGGATCACCAAGAATCATGATCAAAGTGTGAACCCGGATCCTAAGAATTGGCTTACAATGGTCCGGGGGAAATACTTAGATTTTAGTCCGGAAAATGTAAGGTTGGCATTCAACTTGCCCATGATGCCAGGAGATGCACACCCACACACTAGAAGGGTCAACTTTGATCAAAGGTTGGACCAAGTCCTCATGGACATATGTGAAAAGGGCGCTCAATGGAAGAGAGATTCAAGAGGGAAGCCGGTTCAACTAAGAAGGCATGACCTCAAGCCCGTGGCTAGGGGATGTTGGAGGTCATCCAACGCTCAGTCATTCCTACTAGCAACAGGTCTGAAGTTACTATAGACCGGGCTATCATGATTCATAGCATCATGATTTAAGAGGAAGTAGAAGTTCATGAGGTTATATCCCAAGAACTCTACAAGGTGGCGGACAAGTCCTCTACCATGGCAAGGTTAGCCTTCCCTCATCTCATTTGTCACCTTTGCAATTCAGCTGGAATTGACATAGAGGAAGACATCCTCATTGATGAGGACAAGCCCATCACTAAGAAAAGGATGGAGCAAGTGAGAGAACCTCACCAAGAGCATGAGGTTACTCCTCATCATGAAATCCTTGAGATGCCTCAAGGGATGCATTTTCCTCCACAAAACTATTGGGAGCAAATCAACACCTCCCTAGGAGAATTAAGTTCCAACATGGGACAACTAAGGGTGGAGCACTAAGAGCATTCCATCCTCCTCCATGAAATTAGAGAAGACCAAAGAACCATGAGAGAGGAACAACAAAGGCAAGGAAGAGACATTGAGGAGCTCAAGCACTCCATAAGATCTTCAAGAGGAAGAACAAGCCGCCATCACTAAGGTGAACCCATTCTTTAATTTCCTTGTTCTTTATTTTCTATTTTTTGAAAATTGTGCTTTATGTTTATTTATGTTTGTGTCTTTATTACATAATCATTATTGTCTTAGTGTCTATGCCTTAAAGCTATGAAAATGAATCCATCACCTTTCTTAAATGAAAAATGTTTTTAATTGAAAAAGAAAAAGAAGTGCATGAATTTCAAATTTTAAAACAGTTTAATTATTTTGATGTGGTGGCAATACTATTGTTTTTCTGAATGAATGCTTGAACAGTGCATATTTTTGAATTTGTTGTTTAAAGAATGTTAAAATTGTTGGCTCTTGAAAGAATGATGGGAAAAGGAGAAATGTTATCTGATGATCTAAAAAAATCATAAAATTGATTCTTGAAGCAAGAAAAAGCAGTGAAAAGCTTGCAGAAAAAAAAGAGAGAGAAAAGAAAAAGAAAGAAAAAGAAAAGCAAGCAGAAAAAGCCAATACCCCTTTAAACCAAAAGGCAAGGGTGATAAAAAGGATCCAAGGCTTTGAGAATCAGTGGATAGGAGGGCCCACAAGAATAAAATCCTGGCCTAAGCGACTAAACCAAGCTGTCCCTAACCATGTGCTTGTGGCGTGAAGGTGTCAAGTGAAAACTTGAGACTGAGCGGTTAAAGTCGTGGTCCAAAAGCAAAAAGAGTGTGCTTAAGAGCTCTGGACACCTCTAATTGGGGACTCTAGCAAAGCTGAGTCACAATCTGAAAAGGTTCACCCAGTTATGTGTCTGTGGCATTTATGTATCCGGTGGTAATACTGAAAAACAAAATGCTTAGGGTCACGGCCAAGACTCATAAAGTAGCTGTGTTCAAGAATTAACATACTTAACTAGCAGAATCAATAACACTATCTGGATTGTGAGTTCCTATAGAAGCCAATCATTCTGAACTTCAAGGGATAAAGTGAGATGCCAAAACTGTTCAGAAGAAAAAAGCTAAAAGCCCCGCTCATCTAATTAATACTGATCTTCATAGATGTTTTTTGAATTCATTGTACATTCTATTCTTTTTATCCTATATGATCTTCATTTACTTGGGGACAAGCAACAATTTAAGTTTGGTATTGTGATGAACGGATAATTTATACGCTTTTTGGCATAGTTTTTAGTATGTTTTCAGTATATTTTAGTTAGTTTTTATTATGTTTTTATCAGTTTTTAAATAAAAATCACTCTTCTGGACTTTACTATGAGTGTGTGTGTTTTTCTGTGATTTCGGGTATTTTCTGGCTAAAATTGAGGGGCCTGAGCAAAAATCTGATTAAGAGGCTGAAAAAGGACTGCAGATGCTGTTGGATTCTAACCTCCCTACACTCAAAGTGGATTTTCTGGAGCTACAGAAGCCCAAATGGTGCGCTCTCAGTTGCATTGGAAAGTAGACATCCTGGGCTTTCCAGAAATATATAATAGTCTATACTTTTCCCAAGATTTGATGGCCCAAACAGGCGTTCCAAGTCAGCTCAAGAATTCTGGCGTTTAACTCCAAACTGGCACAAAAGCTGGAGTTAAAGGCCCAAACTAGCACAAAAGCTGGTGTTTAACTCCAAGAAAAGTCTCTAAACATGGAAGCTTCAATGCTCAGCCCAAACACACACCAAGTGGGCCCGGAAGAAGATTTATGCATTAATTGCTCATTTCTGTAACCCTGGGCTACTAGTTCTCTATAAATAGGACCTTTTGATATTGTATTTTCATCTTGGGACACATCTTTGGACGTTTAGTCCCTAGACCTTGGAGGCTGGCCATTCGGCCATGCTTACACCATTATCACTTTTGTATTTTCAACGGTGGAGTTTCTACACACCATAGATTAAGGTGTGGAGCTCTGCTGTCCTTCATGAATTAATACAAAGTACTATTGTTTTTCTATTCAACTCAAGTCTATTTCTTCTCCAAGATATTCATTCGCACCTAAGAACATGATGAATGTGATGATTATATGACACTCATCACCATTCTAACCTATGAACGCGTGACTGACAACCACTTCCGTTCTACATGCAAACAAGCTTGAATGTGTATCTCTTGGATTTCTAATATAAGATTAGAACCTTCGTGGTATAGGCTAGAATTATTGGCGGCCATTCCTGAGATCCGGAACGTCTAAACCTTGTCTGTGGTATTCTGAGTAGGATTTGGGAAGGGATGGCTATGACGAGCTTCAAATTCGCGATTGTTGGGCGTGTGACAAATGCAAAAGGATCAATGGATCCTATTCCAACATGATCGAGAACCGACAGATGATTAGCTGTGCAGTGACAGCGTGCATAGAACATTTTCACTGAGAGGCCGGGAAGTAGCCATTGACAACAGTGATGCCCAACATAAAGCTTGCCATGGAAAGGAGTATGAATGATTGGAAGAAGGCAATAGAAAACCAGAGGTTCAGGAGGAACAAAGCATCTTCATACGCTTATCTGAAATTCCAACCAAAGAATTACATAAGTATCTCTATCTTTATTTTATATTTTATTTATCTTTTAATTATCAATTCTTCATCACCATCTGAATTAGCCTGACTGAGATTCACAAGGTGACCATAGCTTGCTTCAAGCCGACAGTCTCCGTGGGATCGACCCTTACTCGCGTAAGGTTTATTACTTGGACGACCCAGTGCACTTGCTGGTTAGTTATGCGGAATTGTAACAAAGTGTGATTCACGTTTAAGAGCTCCAAGTCCTTTGGTGCTATTGTTGATGATCACAATTTTGTGCACCACTCCGCATGATAGTTCCTTTCTTTGATCAAGGGGTAGACAAGTTCACAATAGTAGTTGGGAAACTTGTTTGGATCCCTTGCCGGGTTGTCCTTTTCCAAAGCATCAATGTTAGCAATGCTCCTTGTCTTATTGAGGAGGGGCTTGGCTCTAGGCGCCTGATGTGCTTTGCTAGTGGACCGGGAAGGTGCCTTCTTAGACGCCTTTCCTTTGTCTTTCTTTATAACCATCCTAGAAAGAAGGAAAAGGTGGCAAAATTAAACATAAAGAAGCACCAAAAATGATAGTCATGCAAGTGATAAAGCATAAGAGAATAAGTGACTTAGATACATGATTGCTGCAACATGTAACAAAGACAACAATGAAAATCATGACTAATCACTAGCATGGGATGTATGAGTGGTATAGGTATGCAAACAATAAGCATGAGAAGCATACACTCTCAACATCAATAACAAGAATTAAGTGTTAAGGGATGAGCATGTGGAAATAAAGCAAGAAGAGTAGTAAGCTCAATGCATATGTGAACAAGCAAGTGAATGAGAAAGAGCACTAAGTGGAAGACACTAGGTCAAATTTAACTCAAAAAATCATGTAAGCCTTTCATCAAACACATGGTGTGCATCCCTTGTTATGACAAAAATTAGAGAAGGGAGACAATGTAACATCCCACAAAGCATCATCAATCATCATAGCATACCACACATTGCAAGGAAAAGCAATGAAGACAATCCAACTCATCCATGCAAGAGTAATCCTCACTTTTAACACCCATAAGTAAAAATAAAAAAAAGAAAGAAAAACCAACACACAAACAAAACATGAATGCAAACTAAGCCTAAGAGGAAAAGTAGAAGAATGCAACTAATGAAAGGAAGAAGGAAAAGAGAGAGCTAAACAAGAAAAGAAATGAGAAGTACCTTGAGAAGAAGAAGATAAATGGGGTATGTAAGTGAGAAAGGAGGTAGTGAGGAGTATGAGAGAGGAGAGGGGAAAGAAAGGTGTGGGACCGTCAGAGGTGGTGGTTGCCACCAGTAGAGGTCGGAGGAGAGGTGGTAGGAGGGGGTAGAAGTGAAGAAGAGAAATGATGGTGAGAAGAGGGAAGAAGAATTGAAAAGAAAAGGGCGCGCTCTCAATGTACTTGGGTCGCGAGACCGGCGCGCGCGTGCCATGCACGTGTGCGCGTGCAAGGGCAAAAATCAGCAGGGGCGCGGACGCGCACAGTGAGGTGTGCATGCGAGCGCCAGGTGCACCTGCGCGTGCGTCTGGGTTGTGCCCGCAGCACAATGTGGGCATAACTCAGGCTCAACTCTCGGGAAGAAGTACTAGAATTTTGAATTTTGATGATCGACGCGAACACGCACGGTGCGCTTGCGCGTCGATGAGCATTTTGTCTGAGGTACGCGTGCGCGCCAGGTGCGCATACGCATGAGTTGAGGCAGGCGAGAGGCATAATATTGGCACAACATTGGCATAACTCTCGGGAAAATAGCCCAGGATTATAGGTTGCAATATCGGCGCGCACGCGGCTAGTGTGCGTACGCGTGTATTCCGAAACTGAGGCCAAGGACGCGTGTGCACCAAGTGTGCACACACGTGAGTGGTGTTGTGCCTGGGGCTCAGAATTGGCCCAGAATTGGCACAACTCTCTGGAAATGACCCAGGAGTTGCGAGTGCCCGATGGGCGCGTACATGCATAATGCGCGCACACGCCCCCCCCCCTTTTTTTTAGAGACATGAAGAATGCCTAATTATCATGAATTAGGTGGCCAAACAAGCCAAAGGGGTCAAAAACACCCAAAATTCGATGCAACACCTAAAGATGGGGTGTTTTTCTACCACACAATCAATCCATCCGTTGGAAAACAATGCAAATCTTCATGAACAAGTTATCTAAGGTAGTCACAATCAAATTTAACCAAACAAACTATAGCTAAGCAATTATAAAACAATGAAAAAATCACGAACTATATACAAAAGGGGCAAAAAGGATAGATCTCACCATGGTAGGGTGTCTCCTACCTAGCACTTTTGTTTAATGTCCTTAAGTTGAACTTTCTCTAGCTCATTGCTCTTTGCCAAGAGGTGCATCTTCCCAAAGGAATACCTCAATATCCTTGTTGCTCTTCATTTTCTCACCATGATACAACTTGAGACGGTGCCCATTGACCTTGAAGATATATGGACTTGAGGGATGGCGCAAATGGTAAACCCCATAGGGTTCCGCTTTTTCAACTTGATATAGGCCTTCCCATTTCACCGACTCTAAATTCTTTACCTCTTATATTCTTATCATGCACGGCTTTCAGTCTTTCTTTGTAAAGTCTAGAGTTCTCATAAGCTTCAAGCCTCAAGCATTCCAACTCCACTAGTTGTAGCTTCCTCTCAACTCCGACTCCACCCAAACATGTATTGCACTCTTTGATGGCCCAATATGCCTTGTGCTCTTTCTCCACCGGTAAGTGGCAAGCTTTGGCATACACCAACCGAAAGGGGCTCATGCCAATTGGCGTTTTGTATGCCGTTCGGTAGGCCCATAATGCATCGGTGAGCTTAGCACTCCAATCCTTCCTATTGGGCTTCACAATTCTTTCCAAGATGCATTTAATCTCCCGATTGGAAACCTCGGCTTGGCCGTTTATCTGTGGGTGGTAGGCCATGCCTACTTTGTGCATGATGCCATATTTCTTCATTAGCCCTTCCATTCTCTTATTGCAAAAATGTGAACCTTGGTCGCTTATGATTGCTCGTGGTGACCTAAATCTACAAACGATGTTATTTCCCACAAAGGAAAGGACCACATTAGCATCGTCCGTCTGGGTGGGTATCACTTTCACCCATTTGGACACATAATCAACAGCAAGTAGAATGTAGAGAAAACCATTAGAATTTGGGAATTGCCCCATGAAGTCGATACCCCACACCTCAAAAATCTCACAAAATAGCATGGTTTGTTGGGGAATTTCGTCCTTCTTGGAGATATTACCAAATCTAACACATTGAGAACAAGATTTACAGAAGAGAGAAGAGTCCTTAAAAAGAGTTGGCCACCAAAATCCACAATCTAGGATTTTCCTTGCCGTCCTTTGGGGTCCAAAATGGCCTCCTCCTTCGGAGGAGTGGCAAGCTTCCAAGATTGAGTGGAATTCGGTTTGTTGTTTGCACCTCCAAATTACTTGATCTGCCCCACATCTCCAAAGGTATGAGTCATCCCACACATAGTACTTGGATTCGCTTTTTAGCTTATCCTTTTGATGTTTGGAGAGATTAGGAGGGAAGAAGCGAGACACCAAGTAATTGGCAATTGATGCATACCAAGGAATGGTTTCCGAGATTACATGCAAGCCCTCAAAGGGAAAAGAATCATTAATAGGAGTGGTATCGCCGGATTTCTTTGGCACAACTTGAACGGGACTCACCCATTCACTATCCAAAATGGGGTAGATAATGTCCGCCTCGAGTAACCGGGTTATCTCCTTCTTGACCACCTCTAAAATGGTAGGATTCAATCGTCTTTGAGGTTGTTTAACGGGTCTAGCTTCCTCTTCTAAAAAGATCCGGTGCTCACACACTTGGGGACTTATCCCCACTAGATCCTCCAAGCTCCACCCTATTGCCCTTTTGTTCTTCCTCAAAACACATAGCAACTTCTCTTCTTATTGAGGATTTAGTTCCCTTGCTACAATCACCGGGAATTTGTGGGCTTCATCAAGGTATGAGTACTTTAGGTGGGGCGGTAGTGGCTTCAATTCTAGCTTTTGCTCTTGACTCAACACTTGAACTTCTTCACTTGGGTCTTTACTATTTTCTTCAATCATATGTTTCTCATCTAGCTGTGCATAATGCACCTCGGCCACAATGTTATCAATTAAATCACACCGGAATATGGAGTGGTTCTCTGGTGGGTGCCTCATTGCTTCTTCTAAGCTAAAACTTACGACTCTCCCATCTATCTCAAATGAGTAGGTTCCCGAATGGGTATCCAACTTGAATCTAGAGGTCCTCAAAAATGGCCTCCCAAGTAGGATAGATGATGTCCTTTCAGATTCACTTGGTGGCATCTCAAGGATATGGAAATCAATTAGAAATACCAAACCTTTTATGTTGACCAACACATCTTCCACAATACCTGTCACAGTTATTATGCTCTTGTCCGCCAAGACAAACCTAGCCACCGACCCCTTCAACGGTGGGAGCTTCAATCTATGATAAACGAAAAGAGGCATAATTCTAACACGTGCACCAAGGTCACACATACAATCAATGAATTGGACTCTATCAATGACACAAGAGACTAAACAAGGGTCCGGATCAACACACTTTTCCGGAATGGCTCCCATCAAAGCCGAAATAGAACTCCCCAATGGAATGGTTTCTAACTCATGAATTATATCTTTGTTCATACACAAGTCCTTAAGAAACTTCTCATATTTAGGCACTTAATATATAGCATCAAAGAGAGGGATAGTTACCTCCATTTTCTTGAACATCTCTACCATTTTGGGTCAAGTTCTACACGCTTCTTAGCCTTTCTTGCCAATGTAGAAAATGGGATTGGTTGAGCCACTTCCTCTAAGACTTGCTCCTTTCTAGGGACTTCACTCCTTGGTTGAGGCTCTTCATCTTCAATTATCACATGTGCTTCCTCCTCATCTTCTATTTCTTCTATCTCAACTCGATTCTCCTCCTGAGTAACTACCATTAGGCTAGGTACCTTTGAGTCTCTCTCTTTCAATTGAGTTCCGGACCTCAAGGTTATGTCGTTGATGCCACCCTTGGGGTTGGGTAGAGGTTGAGAAGGTATGGTACTAGAGTTTGGAGCTTGAGGAGTGGAAGTGGGAGGTGGCTCCATGCGAGCAAAGAGAGCTTTGAGGGTAGAAGTGAGACCATTAAGACTTGCGTTGAATTTTGGAGTTCTTTTTGCCCTTGGAGTATGGACCAGAGTGTCTGGTGGACGAAATTGTGTTCCATGTTCTTTGTACTTGTGTGAGATTAACAATATATAATTGTATTGAATCCTCATTGTGGCTCTATGTGTGGACACAACTCCGTTCAACTAACCAGCAAGTGCACTGGGTCGTCCATGTAATACCTTACGTGAGTAAGGGTCGAATCCCACGGAGATTGTTGGTATGAAGCAAGCTATGGTCACCTTGTAAATCTCAGTCAGGCGGATATAAAATAATTATGGAGTTTTCGAATAATAAATAAAAGAATAGGGATAGAGGTACTTATGTAAATCATTGGTAGGAATTTTAGATAAGCGAATGGAGATGCTTTTCGTTCCTCTGAACCTCTGCTTTCCTACTATCTTCATCCAATCAGTCTTACTCCTTTCCATGGCTGGCTTTATGTGATACATCACCACTGTCAATGGCTACTTTCGGTCATCTCACGGGAAAATGATCCAATGCCCTGTCACGGCACGGCTAATCGTCTGGAGGCATCACCCTTGTCAATGGCTTCATCTTATCCTCTCAGTGAATAATATGCTCACGCACCCTGTCACGGCACGGCTATTCATCTGTCGGTTCTCGATCATGCTGGAATAGGATTTACTATCATTTTGCGTCTGTCACTAACGCCCTGCAATCGCGAGTTCGGAGCTCGTCACAGTCATTCAATCATTGAATCCTACTCGGAATACCACAGACAAGGTTTAGACCTTCCGGATTCTCTTGAATGCCGCCATCATTCTAGCTTACGCCACGGAGATTCTAGTTAGGAGATCTAAGAGATATTCATTCTAGCTTAATTCATGTAGAACAGAAGTGTTTGTCAGACACGCGTTCATAAGGGAGAAGGATGATGAGCGTCACACATAATCATCACCTTCATCACGTTCTTGGGTGCGAATGGGTATCTTAGAAGAGAAATAAGAAGAATTGAATAGAAAACAGTAGTACTTTGCATTTATCTTTGAGGAACAGCAGAGCTCCACACCTTAATCTATGGAGTGTAGAAACTCTACCGTTAAAAATACATAAGTGAAGGTCCAGGCATGGCCGTGTGGCCAGCCCCCCTGATCTAAGAACCAGACGTCCAAAGATGGTCAAAAAGACGCCTCTAATACAATAGTAAGAGGTCCTATTTATAATAAACTAGTCACTAGGGTTTACATGAGTAAGTAATTGATGCATAAATCCACTTCCGGGGCCCACTTGGTGTGTGTTTCGGCTAAGCTTAAGTGTAGCACGTGCAGAGGCCATTTGTGGAGTTGAACGCCAGTTTCTGTGCCAATTTGGGCGTTCAACTCTGGTTTTGGATCCTTTTCTGGCGTTGGACGCTAGATTTGGGCAGAAGGCTGGCGTTAAACGCCAGTTTACGTCGTCAATTCTTGGCCAAAGTATGGACTATTATATATTGCCGGAAAGCCCTGGATGTCTACTTTCCAACGCAATTGGAAGCGCGCCATTTCGAGTTCTGTAGCTCCAGAAAATCCACTTTGAGTGCAGGGAGGTCAGAATCCAACAGCATCAGCAGTCCTTTTTCAACCTCTGAATCTGATTTCTGCTCAAGTCCCTCAATTTCAGCCAGAAAATACCTGAAATCACAGAAAAATACACAAACTCATAGTAAAGTCCAGAAATGTGAATTTAACATAAAAACTTATGAAAACATCCCTAAAAGTAACTAGATCCTACTAAAAACATACTAAAAACAATGCCAAAAAGCGTATAAATTATCCGCTCATCACAACACCAAACTTAAATTGTTGCTTGTCCCCAAGCAACTAAAAATCAAATAGGATAAAAAGAAGAGAATATACTATAAATTCCAAACTATCAATGAAACAGAGCTTCAATCATATGAGCGGGACTTATAGCTTTTTGCCTCTTGAATAGTTTTGGCATCTCACTTTATCCATTGAGGTTCAGAATGATTGGTATCTATAGGAACTTCAGATTTTGAATAGTGTTATTGACTCTCCTAGTTCAGTATGATGATTCTTGAACACAGCTTCTTTATGAGTCTTGGCCGTGGCCCTAAGCACTTTGTTTTCCAGTATTACCACCGGATACATAAATGCCACAGACACATAATTGGGTGAACCTTTTCAGATTGTGACTCAGCTTTGCTAAAGTCCCCAATTAGAGGTGTCCAGGGTTCTTAAGCACACTCTTTTTTTTTGCTTTGGACCTTGACTTTAACCGCTCAGTCTCAAGTTTTCACTTGACACCTACACGCCACAAGCACATGGTTAGGGACAGCTTGGTTTAGCCGCTTAGACCAGGATTTTATTCCTTTAGGCCCTCCTATCCACTGATGCTCAAAGCCTTGGGATCCTTTTTATTTGCCCTTGCCTTTTGGTTTTAAGGGTTATTGGCTTTTTCTGCTTGCTTTTTCTTTTTCTTTCTATATTTTTTTTTTCGCCTCTTTTTTTTTTTTCTTTTTTCTGCAAGCTTTGTTCTTTGCTGCTTTTTCTTGCTTCAAGAATCATTTTTATGATTTTTCAGATTATCAAATAACATGTCTCCTAGTAATCATTCTTTCAAGAGCCAACATATTTAACATTCTTAAACAACAACTTCAAAAGACATATGCACTGTTCAAGCATACATTCAGAAAACAAGAAGCATTGTCACCACATCAATATAATTAAGCTAAGTTCAAGGATAAATTCGAAACTCATGTACTTCTTGTTCTTTTGAATTAAAACATTTTTCATTTAAGAGAGGTGATGGATTCATGGGACATTCATATCTTTAAGACAAAGTTACTAACTACTAATGATCATGTAATGAAGACACAAACATAGATAAGCACATAACATAGAAAATGAAAAACATAGATAAGCACATAACATATCCTTGAGCTCTTCTATGTCTCTTCCTTGTCTTTGCTGCTCCTCCTTCATTGCTTTTAGATCTTCTCTGATTTCATGAAGGATGATGGAGTGATCTTGATGTTCCACCCTTAGTTGCTTCCAATAATTGTGTGGAAGAAAATGTATCCCCTGAGGTATCTCAGGGATCTCTTGATTTGCAGTCAAATGTTCTACCACTGAGCTATAGACCCTTGATGGAAGCTTTTGTCTTCCCTTTCCTCTTTCTAGAGGCTTCTCTGGCCTTAGGTGCCATCAATAGTTATGGAAAAAACAAAAAAGCTATGCTTTTTACCACACCAAACTTAGAATGTTGCTCGCCCTCGAGCAAAAGAAGAAAGAATAGAAGAATAAGAAGAAGATATGGAGGAGATGGAGGGAGATGTGTATTCGGCCATATGGGTGGGATTGGGTGGGGAAGAGATGTTGAATTTTGAAGGAAAGTGGGTGTTTGGATGTGAGTGGTAAAGAGTTAATAGGGAAGAGTGTTTATTGGGAATAGAGGATGATTGAGAAGAGAGAAGAGAGTGAGTGAAGGTAGGTGGGGATCCTGTGGGGTCCACAGATCCTGAGGTGATCCTGTGAGGTCCACAGATCTTGAGGTGTCAAGGCATTTACATCCCTGCACCAATTTAGGCATGCAAAATGACCTTGCACACAACTCTGGGCGTTCAGCGCCAGGTTGGTGCCCATTTTGGGCGTTCAACGCCCATTTGCTGCCATTTCTGGCGTTGAACGCTAGAACCATGCTTGTTCTGGGCGTTCAGCGCCAGAACTATGCTCTGTTCTGGCGTTTGAACGCCAGGCAGATGCTCCTCCAGGATGTGATTTTTCTTCTGCTGTTTTTGATTCCATTTTCAATTTTTCTATTTATTTTGTGACTCCACATGATCATGAACCTAAGAAAACATGAAAAACAATAAAAATAAGAATTAGATAAACATTGGGTTGCCTCCCAACAAGCGCTTCTTTAATGTCAATAGCTTGACAGTGGGCTCTCATGGAGCCTCACAGATGTGCAGAGCTTTGTTGAGACTCTCCAACACCAAACTTAGAGTTTGAATATGGGAGTTCAACACCAAACTTAGAGTTTGACTGTGGGGTCTCTGGTTGACTCTGCTTGGAGAGAAGCTTTTCAAGCTTCCTCTCTATGGTTGCAGAGGGAGATCCTTGAGTTTTGAATACAAGGGAGTTTTCATTCCATTGAAGGATTATTTCACCTCTGTCAACATCAATCACAGCTCTTGTTGTGGTCAGGAAAGGCCTTCCTAGGATGATGGATTCATCCTCTTCCATTCCAGTATCCAGGACTATAAAATCAGCAGGGATGTAAAGGCCCTCAACCTTTACTAACACATTCTCTACTTGTCCATAAGCCTGTCTTCTTGAGCTGTCTGCCATCTCTAGTGAGATTTTAGCAACTTGCACCCCATAGATTCCCAGTTTCTCTATTACAGAGAGGGGCATGAGGTTTATTCCTGAACCCAGGTCACACAGAGCCTTAAAGATCATGGTTCCTATGGTACAGGGTATTATGAACTTTCCAGGATCCTGTCTCTTCTGAGGCAATGTCAGTTGATCCAGATCACTTAGTTCATTGATGAACAAGGGAGGTTCAACTTCCCAAGCATCAATGCCAAACAATTTGGCATTCAGCTTCATGATTGCACCAAGAAACTTGGCAGTTTGCTCTTCAGTAACATTCTCATTCTCTTCAGAAGAGGAATATTCATCAGAGCTCATGAAGGGCATAAGGAGGTTCAATGGGATCTCTATGGTCTCTAGATAGGCCTCAGAGTCCTTTGGTTCCTCAGAGGGAAGCTCCTTATTAATCACTGGACGTCCGAGGAGGTCTTCCTCCTTGGGATTCACGTCCTCTCCTCTCCTCACAGGTTCGGCCATGGCGCTTATGTCAATGGCCTTGCACTCTCCTTTTGGATTTTCTTCTGTATTGCTTGGGAGATTACTAGGAGGGATTTCAGTGATCCTTTTACTCAGCTGGCCCACTTGTGCTTCCAGATTTCTAATGGAAGACCTTGTTTCATTCATGAAACTTGCAGTGGCCTTAGATAGATCAGAGACTAGATTTGCTAAATTAGAAGCATTTTGTTCAGAGTTCTCTGTCTGTTGCTGAGTTGATGATGGAAAAGGCTTGCTATTGCTAAACCTGTTTCTTCCACCATTATTAAAGCCTTGTTGGGGCTTTTGATCCTTCCATGAGAAATTTGGATGATTTCTCCATGTTGAGTTATAGGTGTTTCCATAAGGTTCACCTAAGTAATTTACCTCTGCTATTGCAGGGTTCTCAGGATCATAGGCTTCTTCTTCAGAAGATGCCTCTTGAGTACTGTTGGATGCAGCTTGCATTCCATGCAGACTCTGAGAGATCATATTGACTTGCTGAGTCAATATTTTGTTCTGAGCCAATATGGCATTCAGAGTATCAACTTCAAGAACTCCCTTCTTCATAGGCGTCCCATTATTCACAGGATTCCTTTCAGAAGTGTACATGAACTGGTTATTAGCAACCATGTTAATGAGTTCTTGAGTTTCTACAGGCGTTTTCTTTAGGTGAATGGATCCACCTGCAGAAGTGTCCAGTAACATCTTTGATAGCTCAGATAAACCATCATAGAATATATCCAGGATGGTCCATTCTGAAAGCATGTCAGAAGGACACTTTTTGGTCAACTATTTGTATCTTTCCCAAGCTTCATAGAGAGATTCACCTTCTTTTTGTCTGAAGGTTTGAACATCAGCTCTAAGCTTGCTCAGCTTTTGAGGAGGGAAGTACTTGGCTAAGAAAGCCGTGACCAGCTTATCCCAAGAGTTCAGGCTGTCTTTGGGTTGAGAATCCAACCATAATCTAGCTCTGTCTCTTACAGCAAAAGGGAAAAGCATGAGCCTGTAGACTTCAGGATCTACTCCATTAGTCTTAACAGTATCACATATCTGCAAGAATTCAGTTAAGAACTGAAAAGGATCTTCAGATGGAAGTCCATGAAACTTGCAGTTCTGCTGCATCAGAGAAACTAATTGAGGTTTCAGCTCAAAGTTGTTTACTCCAATGGCAGGAATGGAGATGCTTCTTCTATGTAAATTGGAATTAGGTGCAGTAAAGTCACCAAGCATCTTCCTTACATTATTATTATTTTCGGCTGCCATCTCCTTCTCCTGTTCGAAAATTTCTGAAAGGTTATCTCTGGATTGTTGTATTTTGGCTTCTCTTAATTTTCTCTTCAGAGTCCTTTCAGGTTCTGGATCTGCTTCCACAAGAATGTTCTTATCCTTGCTCCTGCTCATATGACAAAGAAGAAGGCACAGAAAAATAATAATAATAATGGAGATCCTTTATACCACAGTATAGGGATTCCTGTGTGAGTGGAAGAAGAGGGGGAGACAAAGAATGTAATATAATGGAAGAAACACAACTGTGAGGATGGAAGAGAGGTGAGATGAGATGTTAGGATATGAATGAATAAATAGAGTAAGATTGGGGAGGGAAAATTTTCGAAAATATTTTTGAAAAAGAGTTAGTGATTTTTGAAAATGGTTTTTGAAAAATGTTAGTAATTTTCGAAAATTTTTGAAATCAAAAATAAAAATTAAAAATAATTAGTTAATTAAAAAGAAGTTTTTGAAAAAGAGAGAAGATATTTTCGAAAATTAGAGAGAGAGAGTTAGTTAGGTAGTTTTGAAAAAGTTAAGAAACAAACAAAAAGTTAGTTAGTTAGTTGAAACAAATTTGAAAAGGTAAGAAGTTAGGAAGTTAGAAAAGATATTTTGAAAAGATATTTTTGAAAAAGATAAGATGAGAGGATATTTTTAAAAAGATATGATAGAAATTAGTTTTGAAAAAGATTTGATTTTTAAAATCACAATTAATGACTTGATTCACAAGAAATCACAAGATATGATTCTAGAACTCAAAGTTTGAATCTTTCTTAACAAGCAAGTAACAAACTTCAAATTTTTGAATCAAAACATTAATTGATTATGTTATTTTTGAAAATTTGATATAAAAATAAGAAAAAGATTTTTGAAAAATATTTTTTAAATTTTCGAAAATAACTAAGAATTTTGAAAAAGATTTGATTTTGAAAAAGATTTTGAAAAAGATAAGATTTTCAAATTGAAAATTTGATTTGACTCATGAGAAACAATTTGATTTTTAAAAATTTTTGAAAAAGTCAACTCAATTTTCGAATTTGATGAGAGAAAAAGGGAAAGATATTTTTTTAATTTTTGAATTTTTATGATGAGAGACAAAAACACTAAAAAGATGCAATGCATGAAATTTTTAGATCAAAACATGTGATGCATGCAAGAATGCTATGAATGTCAAGATGAACACCAGGAACACTATGAATGTCAAGATGAACATCATAGACACAATTTTGAAAAATTTTTTATGCAAAGAAAACATGCAAGACACCAAACTTAGAATTCTTTAATGCTTAGACACTAAGAATTCAAGAATGCATATGATAAACATGAAAAGACACAAAACAAAAATTCATCAAGATCAAACAAGAAGACTTACCAAGAACAACTTGAAGATCATGAAGAACACCATGAATGCATGAAATTTTCGAAATATGCAAGATGCACATGCAATTGACACCAAACTTATGATATGACTCAAGACTCAAACACGAAATAGAAAAATATTTTTGGTTTTTATGATTTTCTAAATTTTTTTTTGGATTTTTTTCAAAAATTAATTGAAAAAAGAAAAATAAGGATTCCAAAATTCTTTAATATGAATTCCAGGAATCTTGCCATGTTAGTCTAAAGCTTCAGTCCAGGAATTAGACATGGCTCACTAGCCAGCCAAGCTTTCAAAGAAAGCTTCAGTCCAAAACACTAGACATGGCCAATGGCCAGCCAAGCTTCAGCAGGTGATCATGGATCAGCAGCAGGTGGATGAGCGACAACTAAGTTGCTCTTGATAGCAAATTGCAAGCCTCAGTCCAAATGAATTTAGACATGGCTTTACAGCCAGCCAGGCTTCACATGTAATTCTGACATGACACGCCTGACATACTCATTCCCAAAGGAATAGACATGGCTTTACAGCCAGCCAGGCTTCAACATGCTTCATGAAACACTAAAATTCATTCTTAAAAATTTTGAATCTATAGAATAATTTTTTTTTTTTGAAAACATTTTTATTTTTTTTCGAAAACAGATGAGAGATTTTTGAAAATATTTTATTTATTTTTTTAAAAAAATTTTTGAAAAGAAAATAAAAAGAAAATTATCTAATCTGAGTAACAAGATGAACCGTCAGTTGTCCAAACTCAAACAATCCCCGGCAACGGCGCCAAAAACTTGTGCTGTTGCCGGATCAAAAGGGAATCTGGCACTGATGTTACCGGACCAAAAGCTTGCCGAAAACTCAAACAATCCCCGGCAACGGCGCCAAAAACTTGGTGGACGAAATTGTGTTCCATGTTCTTTGTACTTGTGTGAGATTAACAATATATAATTGTATTGAATCCTCATTGTGGCTCTATGTGTGGACACAACTCCGTTCAACTAACCAGCAAGTGCACTGGGTCGTCCAAGTAATACCTTACGTGAGTAAGGGTCGAATCCCACGGAGATTGTTGGTATGAAGCAAGCTATGGTCACCTTGTAAATCTCAGTCAGGCGGATATAAAATAATTATGGAGTTTTCGAATAATAAATAAAAGAATAGGGATAGAGGTACTTATGTAAATCATTGGTAGGAATTTCAGATAAGCGAATGGAGATGCTTTTCGTTCCTCTGAACCTCTGCTTTCCTACTATCTTCATCCAATCAGTCTTACTCCTTTCCATGGCTGGCTTTATGTGATACATCACCACTGTCAATGGCTACTTTCGGTCATCTCACGGGAAAATGATCCAATGCCCTGTCACGGCACGGCTAATCGTCTGGAGGCATCACCCTTGTCAATGGCTTCATCTTATCCTCTCAGTGAATAATATGCTCACGCACCCTGTCACGGCACGGCTATTCATCTGTCGGTTCTCGATCATGCTGGAATAGGATTTACTATCCTTTTGCGTCTGTCACTAACGCTCTGCAATCGCGAGTTCGGAGCTCGTCACAGTCATTCAATCATTGAATCCTACTCGGAATACCACAGACAAGGTTTAGACCTTTCGGATTCTCTTGAATGCCGCCATCATTCTAGCTTACGCCACGAAGATTCTGGTTAGGAGATCTAAGAGATATTCATTCTAGCTTAATTCATGTAGAACAGAAGTGTTTGTCAGACACGCGTTCATAAGGGAGAAGGATGATGAGCGTCACACATAATCATTACCTTCATCACGTTCTTGGGTGCGAATGGGTATCTTAGAAGAGAAATAAGAAGAATTGAATAGAAAACAGTAGTACTTTGCATTAATCTTTGAGGAACAGCAGAGCTCCACACCTTAATCTATGGAGTGTAGAAACTCTACCGTTAAAAATACATAAGTGAAGGTCCAGGCATGGCCGTGTGGCCAGCCCCCCTGATCTAAGAACTAGACGTCCAAAGATGGTCAAAAAGACGCGTCTAATACAATAGTAAGAGGTCCTATTTATAATAAACTAGTCACTAGGGTTTACATGAGTAAGTAATTGATGCATAAATCCACTTCCGGGGCCCACTTGGTGTGTGTTTAGGCTGAGCTTAAGTGTAGTACGTGCAGAGGCCATTTGTGGAGTTGAACGCCAGTTTCTGTGCCAGTTTGGGCGTTCAACTCTGGTTTTGGATCCTTTTCTGGCGCTGGACGCCAGATTTGGCCAGTTTACGTCATCAATTCTTGGCCAAAGTATGTACTATTATATATTCCTGGAAAGCCCTGGATGTCTACTTTCCAACGCAATTGGAAGCGCGCCATTTCGGGTTCTGTAGCTCCAGAAAATCCACTTTGAGTGCAGGGAGGTCAGAATCCAACAGCATCAGCAGTCCTTTTTCAACCTCTGAATCTGATTTCTGCTCAAGTCCCTCAATTTCAGCCAGAAAATACCTGAAATCACAGAAAAACACACAAACTCATAATAAAGTCCAGAAATGTGAATTTAACATAAAAACTTATGAAAACATCCCTAAAAGTAACTAGATCCTACTAAAAACATACTAAAAACAATGCCAAAAAGCGTATAAATTATCCGCTCATCAGTGTCTCGTCTTCATTTGAAGAAGTGGAAGGATAGGTGATTTGTGGTGCTTGTGATTGATTGGATGGAAGTGGTTATTTATGAGGTGGTATGTAGGTTTGGTAGTTTCTTCCTTGGTTTGGTTGTTGATTTGGAGGGTTTTGTGAGTATCAGTTTTGTGAATTGTTGGTGTTTCATCTTTGGTTGCCTCCATTATCCCTACCCCCTTGTTGATAATTGTCCCGCCAAGCTTGGTTGGAGCTATCCCTCCAACCTTGATTAGAGTTGTTGCTCCCTTAGTTATAATTGCCTCCTTGTTAGGGGTACCCTTGGTTGTAATTGCTCCCTTGTGAATGGTATCCTTGATTAGGGCGTTCATAGTAGGAGTGATCATAAAAGTTGTGGGTAGCCGCTAGAGTGTTATCTTCTTGGAGACTCGGACATTCGTCCGTGTAGTGGGAGTAGCATGAGCAAATACCGCATACTTTTTGGGGACCAATTGTTGGCTATGTTGGTGTTGGGGAGAGGGTGGAGGTTGTGGTTGATTCACTTGGAGTTGCTTTAGAAGGCTTGTCATCTCACACAAGGTTTTGGTAAGGGTGACGGTTTCACCACTGGAAGAGACTTCATTCACGGTCTTTGGGCGGTTGATTCTTCACCTAGCATGTTGAGTGGATTCGGCCAAGTCAGTAATGAGTTGCCATGCTTCCTCCGCCGTCCTATACTTTGACAAAGAACCGTTACTTGAGGTATCCAATAGATTCTTATCTTACTCTCTCATGCCTTAGCACACATAGCTAAGCAATACTTGAGTGTCAATCATGTGGATCAGACATGAGTCAAGAAGTTTGCGAAACGGTTCCCAATATTCATATAGAGTTTCCATTTCACCTTGTACAATACATGAGATTTCCTTCCTTAGCTTGTCTGTCATTTCTACGGGCATGAATTTATCAAGGAATTCTCTCCTAAGTAAGTCCCAATCGGAGCAACATCACTAGGTAAAGTATAAAATTCACTCCTTGGCTCTTCCCTCAAGAGAGAAAGGAAAGGCAAACAACCATATAGCCACTTCATCGGATCCTTCCCGCCTAGTGGTTGAGTATACACCATGAAAGTCTTTAAGGTGTCTAATTGGATCTTGTGCGGGAAGTTCATGGAACTTTGGTAGAAGATTGATGAGAGCGGTCTTGAGTTCAAAGTTTGCATTCATGTTGGGATGAAGCATATGAAGAGGTTGGAGAACAAAGTTCGGTGCACCCGCTTCCTTGAGAGTAACTCTCCTTGGAGCGGCCATGTTGTCAAGACCTAAATCAAAAGAAAAACTATTAGTAGTATCAACGAAAGAGTAATTAGTGCATTCATTGGATGACGGTGATATGGTTGGTGAATTGGTAAAAACCTTTTCACCTTTCTCAAAGTCTAACCGCTTCCGAGCCTGCCTAATATGAAGCAAAGTTCTTTCAATTTCCGAATCAAATGGGGCTAAGCTCGGATTTGGTAGTGAACGCGTCATACAATGAAGGAGATAAGAAGCTCATGACATCAATTGGTATCTAAGCAAAGACTAATCCTAACTAACAATCAAACAAACAAACAATCAAGAGAGAAACGCAAGTATCCACATATTAACATATTCACACTAACCAATAGAATGGCACACATAAGCAAATCCCCGGCAACGGTGCCATTTTGATGATTAGATCTTTGACGGTTTAGAGTTCACAAATGAATTCTCGTTGCAAGTATAGTTTCTAAACCAAACAATAATCATTTCATACAAAAATTTGTTTGTCACTAAAACAAACCCCTAAATTTATAAACTGAAGTATTTAAACTTCGGGTCGTTCTCCCTAGGAATTGCAATAAAGTGTCCTTGTTATTGGTTATGAGTTGCATATTTTTGGGGTTTTTTGATAAGAAACATGAAAGATAAATGACAAAAAGTAAACTAATAGCTACAAAGGTCTTGGCAAGGTTTGGTGGTCAAGGATCTCTATCCTTATCGCTAATCACAACATGAGAATTGGCAAGGACCAATCCCACTAAGTCATCCCCTAACTAATAGTAGAGGAAAGTCAAGTGAGCTATATGAATCCAAGTCCATAAATCCTAGTTCTCCACCAAATCAATTAGTGAGATCTAGAGTTAATGGCTCCCAATCGTCAATTACTTCGACATTAGTAACTCAAGAGTTCCTAAGTTACCTTCCCAAGCCAAGAGGAACAAAAATCTAACTCACAACTAAAAGGAGCATTTTAACAAACACATAGAAGGTAATAAAGGAAAACATTATTAATTGCAAGAATTAAAAGAATCTACAACTACAAAAGTAAGAGATTAACAATAGAAAGGCAAAACAATTATGAGACAACAAAGAACTTACCAATTGCATTAAAGAAGGAATGTAGATCTACAAAAGAAAGTTCATAAGCTACAACTAACAATACAAAGGAATTACAAGAGAAGTAAAATACTACAACTACAAGAGAACAATTAAGGATGAAAGAGGAGAATTAAGAGAGAAGAAGAAGAAGTAGATCTAGATCTAAACCTAATCCTAATTCTAATCCTAATCCTAGAGAGAAGTGAGAGCTTCTCTCGCTAAAACTAACTTTTCCTCCAAAACTAATCTAAAACTACACTAGTGTCTAAAGTGTGTCATCCCTCTTAAATCTTTGGGTTAAATAGCATCAGAAATGAGTTAGATTGGACCCACAAGGCTTCTGAAATCGTGGGCCACAAGTTGCATTAAGTGAATCATCTGCAACCATCGGCGCGTACATGTACAGTGCGCGTGCTCGACCTTAAACGTGATGCAACTATGGCAAATCTTATATCATTTCGAAGCCCCAGATGTTAGCTTTCCAACGCAACTAGAACTGCATCATTTGAACATCTGTAGCTCAAGTTATGGTCGATTAAGTGCAAAGAGGTTGGCTTGACACCTTTTGCGATTCCTTCATTTCTTCATGAGTTCTCCATTTCTACATGCTTTTCCTTCATTCGCTTAATCCAATCTTTGTCTCCTAAATCTGAAATCACTTAACAAACATATCAAGGCATCTAATGGAATCAAGGTGAATTAAATTTAGCTATTCTAAGTCCTAAAAAGCATGTTTTCACTCTTAAGCACAATTAAAGGAGAATAACAAAAACCGTGCTATTTCATTGGATAAATGTGGGAGAAAGTGATAAAATCCTCTAAATTCAACACAAGATAAACCCTCCAAAATGGGGTTTATCAGGGTTCTGAATTCTTCTAACTCATTGAGCTACAGCATCCTTCTTTCTCCAGCAGATTGATTATCAAAATTCAACATCTTTAGGGCCTAAAATGCTCTATGTTCAAGCTCCATTGGCAGATGACAAGCCTTTCCAAACACCAATTAGTATGGAGATATGCCAATAGGTGTCTTAAAGGTTGTTCTATAAGCCCACAATGCATCATCTAGCTTCTTGGACCAATCTTTTCTTGAGTTCCCAATAGTCTTCTCAAGGATTTTCTTGAGCTCTCTGTTTGAAATTTCAGCTTGACCATTGATTTGTGGATGATATGGGGTGGCTACTTTGTGCTTGACACCATATTTGTGGAGGAGTGTCTCTAGTTTCTTGTTGCAAAAGTGAGTTCTCCCATCACTTATAAGAGCTCTTGGAACCCCAAATCTGCTGAATATATTCTTTGTCAAGAAATTAATCACCACTTTGTTATCATTTGTTGGATTAGCTATGGCCTCTAGCCTTTTTGACACATAATCCGCAGCCACCAATATGTAGTTGTTTGAGTATGATGGTGGGAATCGTCCCATAAAATCAATCCCCCAAACATCAAATAATTGCAACTCTATGATGAATCTCTGTGGCTTTTCATTTTTCTTGGGTTGGTTGCCAGCTCTTTGACATTCATTGCACCTTGTCATAAACTCCTTTGCATCTTTGAATATTGTAGGCCAAAAGAATCCACATTACAACACCTTGGCTGCAGTCTTTTCTCCACTAAAATGTCCTCCATGTGTGGATCGATGGCAGTGCCAAAGGACCTCTTGTCCTTCATCATGAGAGATGCACCTCCTTAAAATCCCATCAGCACACCTCTTGAAGAGGTAAGGCTCATCCCAAATATAGTACTTGGCATCATTGATGAGCTTCCTTTTCAAGTGTTTGTTGATGTTGGAAGGTAGCTCTCCAATAGCCTTGAAATTGGCTATATCAACAAACCAAGGGGCTTCTTGGATCATCATCAACTGTTCATCTGGAAAGCCCTCATTCACTGCAGGGCTGTGTGCTTTGTCTTTCTCATTTGGGATCCTTGATAGGTGGTCAGCCACCTTGTTCTCTGCCCCACTTCTATCTTTAATCTCAATGTTGAACTCTTGGAGTAGCAAGACCCATCTTATCAGTCTAGGCTTGGATTTCTGCTTGGTCAACAAATATTTGAGAGCTGCATGGTCAGTAAACACAATGACTTTAGAACGAATGAGGTAAGATCTGAATTTATCAAATGCAAAAACTATAGCAAGGAGTTCTTTTTCTATGGTGGTGTGGTTCTTTTGAGCTTCATTAAGAACCTTGCTAGCATAATAGATGACATGCACTAGCTTGTCTCTCCTTTGTCCTAAAACAGCACCAATAGCAAAGTCTGATGCATCACACATTAATTCGAAAGGTAAATCCTAGCTAGGTGGTACAATAATAGGTGTAGAGGAGAGTCTGCTTTTAAGCTCATCAAAGGCTTGCATACATTCTCTATCAAAGATAAAAGGTACATTAGAGATAAGCAAGTTACTTAAAGGTCTGGCAATCTCTGAAAAATCTCTAATGGACCTTCTATAAAACCCAACATGCCCTAAGAAACTCCTAATTGCTTTGACATTGCAAGGTGGGGGTAATTTCTCAATCACTTCCACATTGGCTCTGTCCACCTCTATGCTTTTCTTAGAGATTTTGTGGCCAAAGACCACCCCTTCGGTGACCATAAAATGACACTTTTCCCAGTTCAAAACTAGGTTAGTCTCTTGGCATCTCTTTATCACCAAATCAAGATGGTGTAAGTACTTAGAAAATGAATCACCAAACACAAAAAAATCATCCATGAAAACTTCAATAAACCTTTCAATCATATAAAAAAAATGGACAGCATGCACCTTTGGAATGTGGTAGGTGCATTGCACAATCCAAAGGGCATTCTTCTATATGCAAAAACACCATAAGGACAAGTGGTGCACGAAATTGTGATCTCAGGCAACGGCGTCAAAAACTCTGTACGCACGTCTTAATAAATTGTTTTTCATTCACAACTTCGATACAACTAACCAGCAAGTGCACTGGGTCGTCCAAGTAATAAACCTTACGTGAGTAAGTGTCGATCCCACGGAGATTGTTTGTATGAAGCAATCTATGGTCACCTTGTAGATCTCAGTCAGGCGGATATAAAACAGTTATGGAGTTTTCGAAAATAAATAATAAAATAAGGATAGAAATACTTATGTAAATCATTGGTGAGAATTTCAGATAAGCACATAGAGATGCATTCGTTCCTCTGAACCTCTGCTTTCCTGCTGTCTTCATCCAATCAATCTTACTCCTTTCCATGGCTGGCTTTATGTAAGGACATCACCGTTGTCAATGGCTATTTTTTATCATCTTTGGAAAATGGTCCGATGCGCTGTCACTGCATGGCTAATCGTCTGGAGGCATCACCCTTGTCACTGGCTGCATCCCATCCTCTTGTGAAAATGGTCCAAATGCTCTGTCACACCACGGCTAATCATCTGAGGTTCTCGATCATACTGGAATAGGATTCACCCTCCTTTTGCGTCTGTCACTACGCCCAGCACTCGCGAGTTTGAAGTTCGTCACAGTCATTCAATCCCAGAGTCCTACTCGGAATACCACAGACAAGGTTTAGACTTTCCGGACTCTCATGAATGCCGCCATCAATCTAGCTTATACCACGAAGATTCTGATTAAGAGATCCAAGAGATACTCATTCAATCTAAGGTAGAACGGAAGTGGTTGTCAGGCACACGTTTATAGGGAATGATGATGATTGTGACGTTCATCACATTCAGGTTGAAGTGCGAATGAATATCTTAGAAGCGGAATAAGTTGAATGGAATAGAAAAACAGTAGTACTTTGCATTAATCTTTGAGGAACAGCAGAGCTCCACACCTTAATCTATGGAGTGCAGAAACTCTACCATATGAAAATACATAAGTGATAATGGTTCAGGCATGGCCGAATGGCCAGCCCCCATGAAAGTCTAAGATAGCATAAAACTGATCAAAGATTATCTCTAATACAATAGTAAAAAGTCCTATTTATAATAAACTAGTTACTAGGGTTTACAGAAGTAAGTAATTGATGCATAAATCCACTTCCGGGGCCCACTTGGTGTGTGCTTGGGTTGAGCTTGAATGTTACACGTGTAGAGGTCAATCTTGGAGTTGAACGCCAGTTTGTAACGTATTTCTGGCGTTCAACTCTGGCTTGTGACGTGTTTCTGGCGTTTAACTCCAGACAACAGCATAGAACTGGCGTTCAATGCCCTTTTACGTCATCTAAACTCGGCCAAAGTATGGACTATTATATATTGCTAGAAAGCCCTGGATGTATATTTTCCAACGCAATTAAAAGCGCGCCATTTTGAGTTCTGTAGCTCCAGAAAATCCACTTTGAGTGTAGGGAAGTCAGAATCCAACAGCATCAACGGTCTTTCTTCAACCTCTGAATCTGATTTTTGCTCAAGTCTCTCAATTTCAGCCAGAAAATACCTGAAATCACAGAAGAACACACAAACTCATAGTAAAGTCCAGAAATGTGAATTTAACATAAAAACTAATGAAAACATCCCTAAAAGTAACCAGATTCTACTAAAAACATACTAAAAACAATGCCAAAAAGCGTATAAATTATCTGCTCATCACAACACCAAACTTAAATTGTTGCTTGTCCCCAAGCAACTGAAAGTCAAATAGGATAAAAAGAAGAGAATATTCTGCAAGCTTTGTTCTTTGCTGCTTTTTCTTGCTTCAAGAATCATTTTTATGATTTTTCAGATTATCAAATAACATGTCTCCTTATCATCATTCTTTCAAGAGCCAACATATTTAACATTCTTAAACAACAACTTCAAAAGACATATGCACTGTTCAAGCATTCATTCAGAAAACAAGAAGCATTGTCACCACATCAATATAATTAAACTAAGTTCAAGGATAAATTCGAAACTCATGTACTTCTTATTCTTTTGAATTAAAACAGTTTTCATTTAAGAGAGGTGATGGATTCATAGGACATTCATAACTTTAAGACAAATTTACTAAATACTAATGATCATGTAATGAAGACAAAAACATGGATAAGCACTTAACATAGAGAAAACAAAAAACAGAGAATGTAAGAACAAGGAACGAGTCCACCTTAGTGATGGTGGCGTTTCCTTCTTGAAGAACCAATGATGTCCTTGAGCTCTTCTATGTCTCTTCCTTGTCTTTGTTGCTCCTCCCTCATTGCTTTTTGATCTTCTCTTATTTCATGAAGGATGATGGAGTGCTCCTGATGTTCCACCCTTAGTTGTCCCATGTTGGAACTTAATTCTCCTATGGAGGTGTTGATTTACTCCCAATAGTTTTGTGGAGGAAAATGCATTTGAGGCATCTCCGGGATCTCATGGTGATGAGCTTCATGCGTCTCTTGAGATCCATGAATGGGCTCTCTTGCTTGCTCCATCTTTTTCTTAGTGATGGGCTTCTCTTCCTCAATGGGAATGTCTCCTTCTATGAAAGCTCCAGCTGAGTAACATAGATGGCAAATAAGATGAGAAAAAGCTAGCCTTGCCCCAGGAGAGGGCTTTTCGGCTATTTTGTAGAATTCAAGGGAGATGACTTCATGAACTTCTACTTCCTCTCCAATCATGATGCTATGAATCATGATGGCCCGATCCACAGTAACTTCAGATCGGTTGCTAGTGGGGATGATGGAGCGTTGGATGAACTCCAACTATCCTCTAGCCACAGGCTTGAGGTCCAGTCTTCTTAGTTGAACCGGCTTGCCTTTGGAGTCAATCTTCCATTGAGCTCCTTCCACACATATGTCCATGAGGACTTGGTCCAACCTTTGATTAAAGTTGACCCTTCTAGTGTAGGGGCGTGCATCTCCTTGCATCATAGGCAAGTTAAACGCCAACCTCACATTTTCCGGACTAAAATCTAAGTATTTCCCCCGAACCATTGTAATATAATTCTTTGGGTTTGGGTTCTTACTTTGATCATGGTTCCTAGTGATCCATGCATTGGCATAGAACTCTTGAACCATTAGGATGCCGACTTGTTGGATGGGGTTTGTTAGAACTTCCGAACCTCTTCTTTGGATTTCATGTCGGATCTCTGGATACTCATTCTTCTTGAGCTTGAAAGGGACCTCGGGGATCACCTTCTTCTTGATCACAACATCATAGAAGTGGTCTTGATGAGCTTTGGAGATGAATCTTTCCATCTCCCATGACTCGGAGGTGGAAGCTTTTGTCTTCCCTTTCCCTTTTCTAGAGGATTCTCTGGTCTTGGGTGCCATCAATGGTAATAGAAAAACAAAAAGCTTATGCTTTTACCACACCAAACTTAGAATATTGCTCGCCCTCGAGCAAGAGAAGAAAGAATAGATGAAGAAGAAGAAGAAGATATGGAGGAGAGGGGAGAGGGGTGTATTCGGCCAAGAAGGGGAAGAGAGGGTTGTGTTGTGTGAAAATGAAGAAGAATGGAGGGCTATATATAGGGAAAGGAGGGGGTTTAATTTCGGCCATATAGGGTGGGTTTGGGTGGGAAATTGATTTTGAATTTTGAAGGTAGGTGGAGTTTATGAGTTAGGTTTATGGGGAAGAGTGGATGGATGTGAGTGGTGAAGTGGTGATGGGGAAGAGAGATTGAGGTGATTAGTGAAGTGTTTTGGGGAAGAGTGTTTATGGGATTGTGTGAAAGAGGGGTGAGAAGAAGTGAGTGGAGGTAGGTGGGGATCCTGTGGGGTCTACAGATCCTGAGGTGATCCTGTGGGGTCTACAGATCCTGAGGTGTTCAAGGATTTACAACCTTGCACCAAATTAGACATGCAAAATGCCCTTGCACACAACTCTTGGCGTTCAGTGCCAAATTGGTCCTTGTTCTGGGCGTTGAACACCCATTTGTTGCCCATTTCTGGCGTTGAACGCCAGAACCATGCTTGTTCTGGGCGTTCAGCGCCAGCTCTTCTCCAGGGTGCAATTCTGGTGTTCAAACGCCCAGATGCTACCCATTTTGGGCGTTCAGCGCCAGAACCATGCTCTGTTCTGGCGTTGAACGCCAGCCAGATGCTTCTTACTGGCGTTTAAACGCCAGTAAGGTCTTCCTCCAGGATGTGATTTTTCTTCTGCTGTTTTTGATTTTATTTTCAATTTTTATATTTATTTTGTGACTCCACATGATCATGAACCTAATAAAACATGAAAGAACAAGAAAAATAAAATTAGATAAATAAAAATTGGGTTGCCTCCCAACAAGCGCTTCTTTAATGTCAATAGCTTGACAGTGGGCTCTCATGTAGCCTTACAGATGTTCAGAGCATTGTTAAGACTTCCCAACACCAAACTTAGAGTTTGGATATGGGAGTTCAACACCAAACTTAGAGTTTGGTTGTGGCCTCCCAACACCAAACTTAGAGTTTGACTGTGGGGGCTCTGGTTGACTCTGCAGAGGGAGAGGCTTACTGTGCCTCTTTTCCATGTTTACCGAAGGATAACCTTGAGTTGTAAACACAAGGGAGTCCCTATTCAATTGAAGGACTAATTCACCTCTGTCAACATCAATCACAGCTCTTGCTGTGGCTAGGAAGGGTCTTCCAAGGATGATGAATTCATCCTCATCCTTCCCAGTATCTAGGACTATGAAATCAGCAGGGATGTAAAGGCCTTCGACCTTTACTAATACGTCCTCTACTTGTCCATAAGCCTATTTTCTTGAATTGTCTGCCATCTCTAATGAGATTTTAGCAGCTTGCACCCCAAAGATTCCCAGTTTCTCTATTACAGAGAGGGGCATGAGGTTTATTCCTGAACCAAGGTCACACAGAGCCTTTTCAAAGATCATGGTGCCTATGGTACAAGGTATTAGGAACTTTGCAGGTTCCTGTTTCTTCTGAGGCAATGTCAGTTGATCCAGATCACTTAGTTCATTGGTGAATAAGGGAGGTTCATCTTCCCAAGTCTCAATACCAAATAATTTGGTATTCAGCTTCATGATTGCACCAAGGTACTTGGTAACTTGCTCTTCAGTAACATCCTCATTCTCTTCAGAAGATGAATGCTCGTCAGAGCTCATGAAGGGCATAAGAAGGTTCAATGGAATCTCTATGGTCTCTAGATGAGTCTTAGATTCCTTGGGTTCCTCAAAGGGAAACTCCTTATTAATCACTGGACGTCCCAGAAGGTCTTCCTCACTGGGATTTACGTCCTCCCCTTCCTCTCTAGGTTCGGCCGTGTTGACTATGTCAATGGCCTTGCACTTTCCTTTTGGATTTTCTTCTGTATTGCTTGGGAGAGTACTAGGAGGGATTTCAGTGATCCTTTTACTCAGTTGGCCCACTTGTGCCTCCAAATTTCTAATGGAGGACCTTGTTTCATTCATGAAACTTACAGTGGCCTTTGATAGATCAGAGACTAAGTTTGCTAAATTAGAGGTATTTTGTTCAGAGTTCTCTGTCTGTTGCTGAGTGGATGATGGAAAAGGTTTACTATTGTTAAACCTATTTCTTCCACCATTATTAAAGGCTTGTTGAGGCTTTTGTTGATCCTTCCATGAGAGATTTGGGTGATTTCTCCATGAGGGGTTATAGGTGTTTTCATAAGGTTCACCCATGTAATTCACCTCTGCTATTGCAGGGTTTTCAGGATCATAAGCTTCTTCTTCAGAAGTTGCCTCTTGAGTACTGTTGGATGCAGCTTGCATTCCATTCAGACTCTGAGAAATCATATTGACTTGCTGAGTCAATATTTTATTCTGAGCCAATATGGAATTCAGAGTATCAATTTCAAGAACTCCCTTCTTCTGAGGCGTCCCATTACTCACAGGATTCCTCTCAGAAGTGTACATGAACTGGTTATTAGCAACCATGTCAATGAGTTCTTGAGCTTCTGCAGGTGTTTTCTTTAGGTGAATGGATCCACCTGCAGAAGTATCCAATGACATCTTAGCTAATTCAAACAGACCATCATAGAATATATCCAGGATGGTCCATTCTGAAAGCATGTCAGAAGGACACTTTTTGGTCAGTTCCTTGTATCTCTCCCAAGCTTCATAGAGGGATTCACCTTCTTTCTGTCTGAAGGTTTGAACATCCACTTTAAGCTTGCTCAGCTTTTGAGGAGGAAAGAACTTGGCTAAGAAAGCCTTGACCAGCTTATCCCAAGAGTTCAGGCTATCTTTGGGTTGAGAGTCCAACCACACTCTAGGTCTGTCTCTTACAGCAAAAGGGAAAAGCATGAGCTTGTAGACTTCAGGATCTACTCCATTAGTCTTAACAGTATCACAGATCTGCAGGAATTCAGTTAAGAACTGAAAAGGATCTTCAGATGGAAGTCCATGAAAATTGCAGTTCTGCTGCATCAGAGAAACTAATTGAGGTTTCAGCTCAAAGTTGTTTGCTCTAATGGCAGGAATGGAGATGCTTCTTCCATGTAAATTGGAATTAGGTGCAGTAAAGTCACCAAGTATCCTCCTTCTTGTTCGAAAATTTCTGAAAGGTGCTTGCTGGATTGTTGTAATTTAGCTTCTCTTAGTTTCCTCTTCAGAGTCCTTTCAGGTTCTGGATCTGCTTCAACAAGAATGTTCTTGTCCTTGCTCCTGCTCATATGAAAAAGAGGGAACAGAAAAATAATAATAATAGGGATCCTTTTTACCAAAGTATAGAGGTCCCTGTGTGAGTAGAAGAAAAGAAGAGTAATGTCAAGAAAGAAACACAAGGGTGAGGAGAGCAGAGATATGAGATGAAGAGAAGTGTTAGTAGATGAATAAATAAATAGAAGGAGATGAGAGAAAAAGAGAATTTTCGAAAACTATTTTTGAAAAAGAGTTAGTGATTTTCGAAAATAGTTTTTGAAAAAGGTTAGTAATTTTCGAAAATTAGAATCAAAATTAAAATAATTAGTTAATTAAAAAGAAATTTTGAAAAAGAGGGAAGATATTTTCGAAAATTAGAGAGAGAGAGTTAGTTAGGTAGATTTGAAAAAGATAAGAAACAAACAAAAGGTTAGTTAGTTAGTTGAAACAAATTTGAAAATCAATTTTGAAAAGATAAGAAGATAAGAAGTTAGAAAGGATATTTTAAAATCAAATTTTTTGAAAAAGATAAGATAAGAAGATATTTTTGAAAAGATATGATTGAAATTAGTTGTGAGAAAGATTTGATTTTTAAAATCACAATTAATGACTTGATTCACAAGAAATCACAAGATATGATTCTAGAACTCAAAGTTTGAATCTTTCTTAACAAGCAAGTAACAAACTTGAAATTTTTGAATCAAAACATTAATTGATGATGTTATTTTCGAAAATTAGGAGATAAAGATAAGAAAAAGATTTTTGAAAAAGATTTTTGGAATTTTCGAAATTAAATGAGAAAAATGAAAAAGATTTGATTTTTGAAAAAGATTTTGAAAAAGATAAGATTTTTAAATTGAAAATTTGATTTGACTCATAAAACAACTAGATTTTAAAAAGTTTTGAAAAATTCAACTCAAATTTTCGAAATCTATGAGTGAAAAAAAGGGAAAGATTTTTTTTTTATTTTTAAATTTTTAATGATGAGAGGGAAAAACATGAAAATGATGCAATGCATGAAAATTTTGGATCAAAGTATGTGATGAATGCAAGAACACTATGAATGTCAAGATGAACACCAAGAACACTTTGAATGTCAAGATGAACATCAAGAACATATTTTTGAAAAATTTTTAATGCAAAGAAAACATGCAAGACACCAAACTTAAAAATTTTTCTTGTATAGACGCTATGAATGCAAGAATGCATATGAAAAACAAGAAAAGACACAAAACATGAAAACATCAAGATCAAACAAGAATACTTACCAAGAACAAGTTGAAGATCATGAAGAACACTATGAATGCATGAATTTTTCGAAAATTTTATGCAAACTTTAAAACATGCAATTGACACCAAACTTTCAACTTGACTCAAGACTCAAACAAGAAACATGAAATATTTTGATTTTTATGATTTTTTTTATTTTTTTGGATTTTTGTATATTTTTTTCGAAAAAACATATAGGAAAAAGAAAATAAGGATTTCAAAATTTTTTAATATTAATTCCAGGAATCTTGTATTCTTAGTCTAAAGCTCCAATCCGAGGGTTAGTCATGGCTTAATAGCCAGCCAAGCTTTAGTATGTAACTCAGACATGCCACGGCTGACATTCCAATTAACTTGCCTCTATGCTGATGGTTGGAAGCCCCTATCCAAAAGAATTAGACATGGCTTTACAGCCAGCCAGGCTTCAACATGCTTCACGAAACTCTAGAATTCATTCTTAAAAATTCTGAAGAAAAATATATTTTTGAAAAGATTTATTTTTTTTTCGAAAACAGATGAGAAATTTTTGAATGGTTTTTGAAAAATTTTTGAAAATTTTTTTGAAAACAAAATAAGAAGAAAATTACCCAATTTGAGCAACACGATGAACCGTCAGTTGTCTAAACTCGAACAATCCCCGGCAACGGCGCCAAAAACTTGGTGCACGAAATTGTGATCTCAGGAAACGGCGTCAAAAACTCTGTACGCACGTCTTAATAAATTGTTTTTCATTCACAACTTCGATACGACTAACCAGCAAGTGCACTGGGTCATCCAAGTAATAAACCCTGAGTAAGGGTCGATCCCACGGAGATTGTTGGTATGAAGCAAGCTATGGTCACCTTGTAGATCTCAGTCAGGCAGATATAAAACAGTTATGGAGTTTTCGAAAATAAATAATAAAATAAGGATAGAAATACTTATGTAAATCATTGGTGAGAATTTCAGATAAGCGCATAGAGATGCATTCGTTCCTCTGAACCTCTGCTTTCCTGCTGTCTTCATCCAATCAATCTTACTCCTTTCCATGGCTGGCTTTATGTAAGGACATCACCGTTGTCAATGGCTATTTTTTATCCTCTCTGGAAAATGGTCCGATGCGCTGTCACTGCATGGCTAATCGTCTGGAGGCATCACCCTTGTCACTGGCTGCATCCCATCCTCTTGTGAAAATGGTCCAAATGCTCTGTCACAGCACGGCTAATCATCTGAGGTTCTCGATCATACTGAAATAGGATTCACCCTACTTTTGCGTCTGTCACTACGCCCAACACTCGCGAGTTTGAAGTTCGTCACAGTCATTCAATCCCAGAGTCCTACTCAGAATACCACAGACAAGGTTTAGACTTTCCGGACTCTCATGAATGCTGGCATCAATCTAGCTTATACCACGACGATTCTAATTAAGAGATCCAAGAGATACTCATTCAATCTAAGGTAGAACGGAAGTGGTTATCAGGCACATATTCATAGGAAATGATGATGATTGTCACGTTCATCACATTCAGGTTGAAGTGCGAATGAATATCTTAGAAGCGGAATAAGTTGAATTGAATAGAAAAACAGTAGTACTTTGCATTAATCTTTGAGGAACAGCAGAGCTCCACACCTTAATCTATGGAGTGCAGAAACTCTACCGTATGAAAATACATAAGTGATAATGGTTCAGGCATGGCCGAATGGCCAGCCCCCATGAAAGTCTAAGATAGCATAAAACTGATCAAAGATTATCTCTAATACAATAGTAAAAAGTCCTATTTATAATAAACTAGTTACTAGGGTTTATAGAAGTAAGTAATTGATGCATAAATCCACTTTCGGGGCCTACTTGGTGTGTGCTTGGGCTGAGCTTGAATGTTACACGTGTAGAGGTCAATCTTGGAGTTGAACGCCAGTTTGTAACGTATTTCTGGCGTTCAACTCCGGCTTGTGAAGTGTTTCTGGCGTTTAACTCCAGACAGCAGCGTAGAACTGGCGTTCAACGCCCTTTTACGTCATCTAAACTCGGCCTAAGTATGGACTATTATATATTGCTGAAAAGCCCTGGATGTATACATTCTAACGCAATTGGAAGTGTGCCATTTTGTGTTCTGTAGCTCCAGAAAATCCACTTTGAGTGTAAGGAGGTCAGAATCCAACAACATCAGCGGTCCTTCTTCAACTTCTGAATCTGATTTTTGCTCAAGTCCCTCAATTTCAGCCAGAAAATACCTAAAATTACAGAAGAACACACAAACTCATAGTAAAGTCCAAAAATGTGAATTTAACATAAAAACTAATGAAAACATCCTTAAAAGTAACTAGATTCTACTAAAAACATACTAAAAACAATGCCAAAAAGCGTATAAATTATCCGCTCATCAACAAGTAAAGGAAGTCTTCTCTTGGTCTTTAAGAACTATTACAATCTGATTGTAGCCTGAGTATCTATCCAAGAAATAGTAGTATTCATATCCAGCAAGCCTCTCCAATATTTGATCCATGAAGGGTAGAGGAAAATAGTCCTTCCTTGTGGCTTCATTGAGCTTCCTATAATCTATGCACATGTACCATCTAGTCACTGTTCTTGTTGGTATCAACTCATTTCTTTCATTTGGCACAACTGTGATTCCTCCCTTCTTGGGGACTACTTGCACTAGGCTTACCCAAGGGTTGTCTGAGATTGGGTAAATTACCCCTGTTTGCCACAATTTCAGCACTTCTTTTTGTACCACTTCCTTCATTGTTGGATTTAATCTTCTTTATGGCTGTCCTAAGGGCTTGGCATCTTCCTCAAGAAGGATTTTATGCATGCACATTAAAGGGCTGATCCCCTTTAAATCTGAAAGAGTCCATCCTATGGCATCCTTATGTTGTCTCAACACATTGATAAGCTCCTATTCTTGCTCCTCACTCAAGCTTGAATTATTGATTACTGGATATGTGTTATTGTCACCCAAGTAGGTATACTTCAAGCTTAAAGGTAGGGTCTTCAACTCCAACTTTGGTGCTTCCACATCCTTCTTGCTTGCCTTGATCAACATGATTGACCCTTCTATGATTTCTTGTGGTAGTTCACCACATTCTCTTTATTGGTCTTGTTCCATAACTTCCTCACATTAATCTTCTTCTAGGACTCCTTGAACTATCTTCTCCATTGTGTCCACCATCATGCATTCAACATTGGATTCCTCTGGGTAGCTCATTGCTTTGAAGACATTGAACACCATTTTTTCTTCATGCAGTCTTAAGACTAACTCTCCCTTTTGCACATCAATTATGGCTCCAGCTGTAGCTAGGAATGGTCTTCCTAGTATGATTTATGTGTTAGCCTCTTCCTCCATATCAAGCACAACAAAATCAGCTGGGAAGATGAACTCCCCCACCTTGACCAATAAGTGCTCCACCACCCCATGAGAAAATTTGAATGTTCTATCAACTAATTGAAGTGCCATTCTTGTTAGTTTGGCCTCTTCAATTCTCATTCTCTTCATCATGGCTAAGGACATATGGTTAATGCTAGCTCCCATATCACAAAATACTTTTTCAATGCTAATATCCCCTATGATACAGGGGATTTGAAAGCTCCCAGGTTATTTCATCTTTTTGGAAAGATTCTTTTGTATGACGGTACTACATTCCTCTGTGAGCACTACAGTTTCCTTTTCTCCCCAATTTCTTTTCCTTGTCATGAGCTCCTTTAGAAACTTGGCATAGAGTGGCATTTGCTCTAATACCTCAGCAAAAGGTATGTTAATTTGAAGCTTCTTAAAGATCTCCAAGAACCTATAAAACTGGCTGTCCTTCCCATCTTTTCTCAGCCTTTGTGGGTAGGGTGCTTTTGGTACATAGGGCTTCAAGACGTGCTTTGGTGGAGCTGGATTAGGTGTCTCTTCTTCTTCTTGGTTTTTAAGTCATTTGCAGCTTCTTTTTTTTTTTGCAAGTTGTGGTTTGAGGAAATCTCCTCCACCACCTTCCCACTTCTTAGTGTGATGGCCTTGCATTCTCCTCTTGGGTTGGCCATGGTATCATTGGAAAATGTATGTGTAGGCATTGGATTCCCTAGTTGTGATTCCAGTTTTGAAATTACTGCCCCTTGGTTCCTTATGTTAGATCTAGCCTCCTCTTGGATTGCATCTATCTTTTTCTTAGCTTGCAATTATCTCTCTGCAACAGTGGCAATACTCCTTGCCAATTGTGACATAGCAGCCTCTAATCTTGCAAAGTTGTTGCTGTTATCACATGATTGTGGTGCTAAAGATGATACATCTTGAGAATGGTTGTTGTATGGTTGTTGGGTGCAGTGGTAGGGTGCATTTTGTGAGTTATGGTAGGATCTATGGTTGTTAGATTGATGGCTGGAGTTGTTGTATTGGTTAGAGTAGTATGGTTTATGATCTTGGTTGTGGTTTTGTTGGTTGCCCCACCCAAAATTTGGGTGGTTCTTCCAACCTGGATTGTATATTTTGGCATTGGTGTCATATGGTGGTCTGGATATATTGTTCACATAGTTGGTTTGCTCCCATTCACATTCAACTTCTGGGGTATTTTCTTCTTGCATAGGTGCTTGAGCATCGATAACTGAGACTTGATTCTTCTCCATTTACTTGGTTAGAGCTGCTAGTTGAGCTGTGATCACCTTGTTTTGAGCTAGCAGAGCATCCATAGGGTTGAACTCCATTACTCCCCTTCTTGGGTTTCTATCAGAGGCATAGAAGTAATGGCCTCTTCAATTGTCTTCTTTTTGTTTAGAGATCCTCCTAAAGTATGATCTAAAGCCGTCTTTGATTCTTGTGTCAATCCTTCATAAAAAATGTGTAGCTGTACCAATTCATTGAACATGTCTAGAGGGAATTTTCTTGTCAGCTATTTGTATTTCTCCCACGCTTCATAGAAAGTTTCCCCATCTTGTTGTCTAAAGGTTTGCACCTCAACTCTCAATATGTTAACTCTTTGGGGAGGGTAGAATCTTGCCAAGAACTTGTTCACTACTACTTCCCAAGTTGTCTCTCCTTAGGAAATGATTCCAACCACTTTGATGCTTTATCCCTATGAGAAAAGGGAAACAACAGCAACTTATAGGTATCCGGGTGGACACCATTAGCCTTCACTATATCAAAAGATCCTCAAGAATGTGGTTAAATGTTGGTTGGGATCTTGCTGTGCACTTTCTCCAAATGAGCAGCTGTTTTGAACAACGGTGATGAGTTGAGGCTTTAACTCGAAATTGTTAGCATGAATGGTTGGTTTTAGAATGCTGCTTCTGCAATTTCCTGGGTTTGGATTGATGTAAGAGCCTAGAACTCTTTTCTCCTACCCAACATGGTTACCAACACCTTTCCCAATATGATTATATATTTCCTCCTTCATAGTAACATCTAGATCTTCCTCCACTGCTTCCTCTCCAACTATTCCCTTGCCTCTTGCTTCCCTCCTTAGTCTAAGGAAGGTCCTCTCAGGTTCACTATCAAAAGAGGATGAAGTTTATCCTTTTCTACCTGTCATACATTCAGCAACAAACAAGCAAAAGACAAGTGAAGGAATTACTCTTGTTAAGACTTATGGTTAGATTGATTGGTGCAATTGATCAAATAGTTAATGGATTAGTATGCTAAAATGGAAATATATACAATGAATCAGCTGGAAACTCAAATGCTAAAGAAAAAAATGAATAAGAGACTGAAATTAAAGGAATTAACAAGGTAAAACAAAATGCTTAATCTAAATACCCATCAATTTAGTTATTGTCAATCTCAAACCAATCCCCGGCAATGGTGCCATAAAACTTGTTGACCGAAATTCACTCAATATATAATGAATCCGTTCTTTGGCAAGCTGATGCCAAGGCATCTTAGGCTAGTTTCACTAGCCTTTTTCTTTTATTTTTAGTTGTTTTATGCATTTTCTTGAGCCTTAAGTAATCATTTGGGCCAAATAGTCATGCTTGTCTTAAATCATTCAACATGAAGATTTTGATGCAAATTCCATGAGTTTTTAGTTATATTACTTGAATGCTATGAATGGAAGATTTCTCATGAAATTTTGCAAGACTTTGATGCAATTGTTTGGATGATTTCAGGGAAGAAGAGGCTAGGCAAGGAAGCAACAAAATCAATAAAGGAAGCTTGAATATCACATGTGGAGTTTAAGTTCCAGTTTAAGCTTAAACTGGAACTTAAACTACCAAGCCATATAATGCTGGAATTGAAGTTTAACCTCCAGTTTAACCTTAAACTGGAGGTTAAACGCCAGAAGTGAGAATCTCACCAGGGGAGCATTTCCACGTTTAACCTCCAGTTTAACCTTAAACTGGAGGTTAAACGCCAGAAGTAAGAAAGGCACCAGGAGCATTCCACGTTTAAGCTCCAGTTTAACCTTAAACTGGAGCTTAAACGTGTTCGACTATTTTTCTCCTCCAGGGTTGCTTTCTCATTTCCACGTTTAAGCTTCAGTTTAACCTTAAACTGAAGCTTAAACGTGCTCTAGCTTGTGCCTCCATGGAGTGCCAGCGTTTAAGCTTCAGTTTAAGCTTAAACTGGAGCTTAAACGTGTTATATGGAACAGCTTGACCATGCCTTCTTCAAACATAAATAACTTGAGCTACAAAACTCCAAATGAAGTGATTCAAAATGCATTGGAAAGAAGACATCTAGAGCTTTCCAAGCATATATGGCATGCATGGTGGATACTAAAAATTGAGGGAGAAAACAGCCCCGTAATGTGCATAGAAGAGCATAGTACCAACATGCAATCAGGCCAGCTGACCTCTTCACCTTCCATGGAGTATAACTCGAGTTGTAGAAATCCAATTGAGGTGCTTCCAGTTGCGTTAGAAAGCTGACATCCATAGCTTTCCAACGAGGTATAATAGTCTATATTTGGCATCAAATTGGCAAGGTTGACAAGAGAACAAAGTGACGACTCAAGAAAGGGGGGTGCAACGTTTGAGTGTAGTTTAATGGATCATTATCCTTTTTGGATCAATTATGTCACTCTACCCTTCAAGCAAGCAAGGCCCATCAACAACACCAAATCAAGGCCACAAGAATCATCTAGAATAGTTTATTTTTATTTGATTGTAATTTGCTTTGAATTTCATTTTCATTTTGTAATTTAGGGAGCCTATTTAAAGGCCTTAGTTCCTGCATTTGAGACACGGGGGGGGGGGGGGATTGAAGGGGAATCCAGCCCCTGAGAGAGACTTTTTATGGAGAGAACTTAGGATCATTTTCTTTTAGTCTTGTAATTGAATTCAGAGCTATGACTCACTAAACCCCTTTCATTGGGTTAGGGAGCTCTATTGTAATTCAATGAATCAATAATAGTTTTATCTTCTTCTTCAATCTTTTCTCTTGAATTTTGTTAGAAAGCTTCTCGATCTAATTCCATTGGGTAGTTGTCTTGGGAAAGAAACTACCCATAATTGGAATCCTTCGGAACCTTGGGAAAGGAATGGAGGATTCATGCTAGAGAAGCTTTCTCACAGTGAATTGGATTGGGGTTTGGATGGATATTGTGACATGTAATCCTACCAAATTGTGGTTCATGAAACTGTGTGGTATAATCAGTGATCGAGCATCATCTCTTCTTATGAACATTTAAACCAAGGGATTGGGAATTTGTTCGTTTTTAGAGAGAATTGGTGAGCCAAGGGATTGGGATCCAATCATATAAGATTGCCAAGCAAAATTCAATGAATGCATTGGTTGAGGAAGGAATAAAAATGTTTTGATTCGGAGATCTCAATATCTCCTAACACCCAATGAATTCCCCATTTCTGATCTACCACTTTCTCTTTACATTCTGCAATTAAATTCATGCAATCACCCCATCCCTTTTAATTTCAGCAATTTAGCTTCTCGCTCTTTAATTCATGCAATTTTACATTCCGCAATTCTCATCTAAATCTTGATTCCGCTCAACTAGAACATACTTCTAATCCGAATTGCTCACTCAACCAATCCTTGTGGGATTCGACCTCACTCTATTGTGAGTTTTTACTTGACGATAACCGGTGCACTTGCCGGAAGGAATTTTGCCGATCGTGCAATTTCCTAAATCGTAGCATAACAAGTTTATGCGCATCACAAGCGCACCAAAATATCGTCAAGTAATAACCTACTATGAGTGGGGTCGAATCCCACAGAGATTGGTAGATTGAGCAACTTTAATTAATGGGTGAATTAGTCAAGCTAAGCAATAGAGATTGTTGAGTACAGAATTCTAAATTAGCAGAAATGTAAATGACTTAAAAGTAAAGGAATGTAATAAAGTCCAAAAACATAAATGACAAGAATGTAAAGTGCTGAAACATAAATGACTGGATAATAAATGGGGAATGGGTTGATAATAGAAATTAATGAAAGCTATAAAGAATGGGTAAGATAAGAATAGGGAAGATTCATTGGAGTTGGAAGATATTGCTCTCTTTGGATTAAATTCAGATCATCTAATCTTCAATCATGCAACACATTGACCTCTTGGCAATCATGATTGATTGAATCCCAATTTCTTGGTGATTCAATCTCTCAAATCCTGATAATCAGCCATTTCCTTGGTCTAATTGCTCATAAAGAGAGATAAGCTTGGTCCCGGATTTTACGACACATCCTCATAGATCCAAATATTTGGGAATATTTCAAGTCACAGTATCCAATCCCAAAACCCAGATCTACTCAATGTGAGAAGTGATTTCAAGCATGGTTTCATGTTTCCTTTTCCAAGGGGCCCATGAAACCCAATTTGCATTCAATCTTCTTACCAAGATAATTGAACACTAAACATGAAGAACGAAATTCCTTCTAACAAATTAAAGAGAAGATGAAGAGAAGAAGAAATTCACTATCAATTAATCCATCAAGTACAATAGAGCTCCCTCCGCCAATGAGAGGGAAGTTAGCTACCCATATCTTCAGGTATCGAAATAGAGTTTTAGAACTGGAAAATAAAACTAAGTACAAAAAATAAAAGAGATGTAACAATTCCCAAAAGTCTCCAGAAGCTGAAAGTTCCAAAAGTTTTTTTCTAATTCGAGGTACCACCTATTTATACAAATTTTCTGTGAGTCCTCAGGTGTACTTGCAAGATCTCAAAGTGGGCCTTTCACATTTTCAGTTAGTACAATTGATAAACCCATAATTCATGAGTTCTTTTGTGCTTAATTTGAGTATTTTATACAATCCTTCACCTACTTGTTCAAATTAATTACATGATTTTACTTTCCCTTCCTTATTATGTGATGTAAATGAAAAACATGTTTCCTAAGCTTTAAAATTAATTAATTTAATTACCTTTATTCCGATTCGATGCGTGATCAGTGTGTTGAGTAGTTTCATATTTTCTAAGGCAGAATAACTTTAAAGACGGAAAAGGAAACATACAAAAATTGAAGGAGAAAGCAAAACGGAGCTTTGAAGGAAACTGGTATTCACGCGATTGTGTGCCAAGCACAAATCAGTAGCGATGCGGCCGCATGACTGACGCGACCGCGCGCCTTAAGCAGAACGTGTATGACGCGGTCGCATGATTGACGCGACCTCGTGGCAAGGAAAAGCTCTAAATGACGTGACCGCGTGACCCACGCGGACGCCTGACAGAGGCCACGCATCAGAATTTACAGAATACGCCCCCAGCGAATTCTGAAGCCCTTTTTGGCCCAGATCCAAGTACAGATAGCATAGACCAGAGGTTATAAAGTGTGGGAATGCACCCATTCAAAAGCAAAGCTCGCATATTTTACCTTTCAATGATTTAGATTTAGTTGAGAGGGAGATCTTCTCTCTCTCTTTTAGGATTTAGGATTTCTTCTTGTTTTAAGAGTAACTCTGGATCCCAAGTTTAATGTTCTTTTATTTTAGTTTTACTTCTATTTATTTATTCCAACATTTGAATTAATTATTATAATTTGATCTAAGAATTCTTCCATGTTACAGACTATTATTTGAATTAATGATAATTGAGGTATTTTCAGTTTATGATTGTTTTCTTTGATTTAAGTTACCATTGCTTCCCATCTAAGGACATTTTTTATCATTCCAGCAATTTTACTTTTTCCCCTTTTGGTTCTGGTTAAGAATTTAGTAACTCAACAGTTATTAAACTCAACATAATTGATAATCGTTATCTTGCTAATTGAGCTGAACTTAAGTAATCCCAACCTTTTCTTAGGAAATAAATAGGATTCAAAGGTCAATTTAATTAGTCCCTTGACTTTCCTTGCCCTGGTACAGGTTGATCAAGTGGAGTTTAGATTCAACTTTCATTATAGTTGAGAGAGATAACTACGTTGGACCTCCAACTTCTCTTACCTTGCCAAAAGTTTGCTTTACAGTAATTATTTATTTTTAATTGCCATTTACTTTACCTGTCATTCAAATTACTTGCTTCTCATCTTCTAAACCCCGATTACAACCTCTATAGCCAATAATAAGAACATACTTCCTCGCAGTTCCTTGAGAAGACGACTCGAGGTTTGAATACTCGGTTAACAATTTTTAAAGGGGTTTGTTACTTGTGACACCCAAAACGTTTGTACGAAGGGATTTTTGTTGGTTTAGAGACTATATCTACAATGCGACTGTTTCTATGAATCTCTTTACTGGTAAAAATCTTCTCGTCAAAATGGCGCCGTTGCCGGGGAACTGCTAACGTGTGCCTTATTATTGATTATTGTAAATATTTTTCTTTTGCTTGTTTATTTATTTTTGTTTTTCCTTTTTATCTTTATTTGCTACTATGAACTCTCACCCCTCTCGCTTTGAGTTTGGTTCTAATGTTGTTAAAGGAAATAGAAGTTACAGCAGGAATGTGCATCAAGGCCAGACCAATCAAGGATGGATGGAACCAAGAGGATCTAATCAACCCTTTTGGCAGCAACACCCTCCGTGATATCCTGGACAAAGACCATTCCACAATGCATACCCAGCTGAAAGACATGGTGGACAACCTTGTAACTACCAACAAGCCCCACCCCATACATATAAACCACCCTTTCAACATAACCTTGAACCACCACACTCACGAGCTTCTCTTCACCATTTGCCACCATATGATCCATCCTTACCCCATTACCAATCCAATCGCTCCCAACCACCACCACTTTTCTTTGTAGCATGTCCAAGTCTAGCAACCTAAGAAGCAGAGGATCGCCTAAGAGAAATAGTAATTAAATTCCAAACAACCATTAAACAACTGGAGCAAGCGATGATTCAATGGGCTTCTAGGCGCTCAAATATACAAGGATCAACCACAGCTCCATGTGGACAGCCCAATGAAGAGCAGAGCATGAAGGAAGTGCCAGAAACTCCAGTGGACAAGACAGAGCATGAATTTGTACTGGAACAATTAGAAGAAGCTGTCTTTGTTCAAGAAGAAAAGTTGGTTGAAGATCTAGGAGATGCTGAACCTCCATGGGAATCCAGAATTGAGGAAAACTCCTTCCAGGATGCTACAGTTGATGCTAAGAAGGATATTTCTCCAAGGCAAATCGTTTATGAAGAATCAGACGGAATAATATAAGAAACAAATTCCCTTGATGATGATAGTCACAAGTCTAGCTCTCTTAGTGATGAACTTGCATCCGCAAGTGAATTCTCTGAGATCGAAGAATCTTCCCCAAGTGAATATGAAGATGATGCAGAGGTAGATTTCTCTCAACCTCCAATCTATGACTCAAGTGATGAGGAAGACACAGAAGACTTTGACCAGGACACAGATACAGTTGAAGATCTTTGCAAAGAAGTGGAGGAATTCACAGAAGAGCACAAGGAAACGGAACTTGCAGAACCACCAAAAATACCTATCCCAAGGCCATTACCACCTAATAAAAGCTTCAAGTGGATACAATCCTTAACTTATAATTTTACTTATTCACTTGAATATGGTTTGCTTGAAACAGATGGCCAGCTTAGAGCTCTCTGCGGCTTTAAGAGTAAGAGGAAAATGGCTCGTACTCAGAGCTGGTGCACAAGGTTCAATAAGATTCCACGCTTCACCTCGAAGTACATGGATTGGTATCATGCTCAATTACATGGATCAAGGAAAACGTTTGGTCACCAAGGTGAGATTCTACTTTTTAACCTGCCCGAATGGAAACATGCAGATCAAGGCAGAGGCGGATTTAAAAGCAAGGCTTGGAATCCTGGAGTTTATTCTGACATTTGTCATCCCGGGAGCCTAACAATATATTTAAAGCTGTTCGAAAGCTTTGCGTGCCTAGTTTGGGACCCTGGAGGCTACTGGCATTCCAAGCACTGGTGGAGATTTTTGGACGAATTTAAACATAAGCCACCATAACAGGATACTCCTCCAATGTCCAACTTAAGGACTTTAACTAAAAGTGCTAGGTGGGAGACAACCCACCATGGTATGGTCGCTTCTATTTAATTCTTGTTAATTGCTTTCATTTTTCCTTTTTCATTTTAATTTATTAAACCTGGAATCATGCATAACATTCATGTTAATCATTGCATTCTGCATTTTTCATGCATAAAAAAAAGGGATGCAAGACGCGACCACATGCCCCATGCGATCGCGCCATATCGCCAAAAACGCCACCCGCGCGACCGCGTGACCCACGCGGCCGCGTGATATATATATATCGGCGTAAGAATCCAACGAACAGAAAGTTAGGTTGGAATCGTGCGGCCCTTGTGTGTTTCTCACAAATTGGCCAATGCGATCGCATGTCCCGTGCGACGGCGTCACTTGCAAAATACCAATCCCACGCGACCGCGTGAGTGACGCAATCGCGTCGCATGGATTGCACATCACCCCAAAAGGAGATAGAGAGTTGCGCTCAAACGGCGCTGGAGTTGTGCGTTTAGCACAAATTCCAGTGACGCGATCGCGTGACCCACGCGATCGCGTCACCCTTCCTTCCCCCCTCTCATGCGATCGCGCGCCCCACGCGATCGCGTCACTCCCATTTTCACCCCAACCACGCGACCGCGTTCCCCACACGGCCGCGTGGATTCGAAAATATAACCCCCCCAGCCCGCGAACCCTATCAGTCGCGAGCCCCCCACCCCCAACCCTCTTCTCCTTCTCTGCTCCCTCTCCCTCCAACCACCACCCAGCCGCCACCGCCGGCCACCCAGACGCCGCCACCACCCCGGACGCCGCCGCCACAACCCCCTCCCCTCCCTTCTTCTCCCTTCTTCCTCTCTCCTCCCCTCTCCACCACTGCCTCCGCGACCACCACCCTCCCACCGCCGGCCACCCAGCCGCGCCCCCCCTCTCTCTTCGCCACCCACCCGCACCCCCCCATCTTCTATCACTAACCCGAAACCTTCACCGCCACTGCCCCCACCAGCCACCACCGCGACACCGTGCCCCACCACCGCGCCGGACGTCGCCGCAGCCACCTTCTTTCCCGTTCCACCCCTTCCGCCTACCAGATCCCGCAAAACGCAACCCCCTTTTATCCGTTAGTCATTTTTTCTGTACTTTTTTCCATTTCTGTTCATCATTAGGATAGATAGATATGCATTTTGTAGTGGATATTTAGGTTGTTAGGTAGCTTAAGTTGTGGTTAGTGGATCTAGGTCTGTTTACTTGCACTGTTCCTGTTTATATTTTATCATAACTGCAATTTTACTGTTCCTGTGACCTCGTTCATATGCTATGATTTCTTACACTTGCTGCTTGTTACTCTAAATTTTCCTGTTTCTATTCATTGCTGGTAACTGCAGCTAGTTTTTAAATTCATATGAACTGCTATGATTGCTGTTTATTTTCCGGGATAATCCAATTTTAGCCGGAATGCTACCCAAATTTAAAAAAAAAAATTGTTTTCATTCATGTTTTTGTTTGGCATTTCTGATCTCTGTTTTACTCTGGTTTACCCACACCATTTCATGAATGCTATGGCAGACATTCTTATCCTCTTTGATTTCCTGGTTCATAAACCGCATTTGTGATTCACTGATTCCAATTTTTGGTTTCTTTATTTCTATTCGAATCAGCATCACCCTGTTTTCCTTGTTCAATTATGAGTACTTCTATTCTTACCTGTGAATCCTTGTTATGTGGAATTTTTCTATGCCACTTACTTTAACCCGCACTTTACTAACTCACTAATTTTAATTTACTAATTTCTTTTTCAAATTCTAACCATATTAACCCTTTTAATCTCTTTTTTGATTATTTTCACTTTCCTCTAACTTTCTAACCATGGCATATTGTTTATTTTTCCATTTAACATGAATTCAATCACATTTCATTTACTCATTTTCCTTATTTTATTTCTCTCTTGCAGCTTTGAGTTTCCTTTGTTTAATTGCCTATTTGCTTTCCTATTTTATCCATATCCTGGTTTTCTCTTTTTTAGCATGTTTGCCTCACAGAGGAAAGGAAAAGGCAAGGCTACTGGCAAGCGCAAGAGAGGAGATTCCTCCCAGTCCATCATTGCTCTAATGCATGATTCTTCACGGCGGGAGAAGAACTTCACACAGCAGGAAAAAGTTGACCAGCTGCTCCCTGCGACTGATGCTATAACATTTGCAAACCGGTACTGTGAGTTGAAGTACCCGGCTTTTGCAAACTCCAGAAATCTATACCTGGAATGAACTCTGAAGATTTCGGAAGCCCTCCAGCAGTACACAACTGAGCAAATTAAGCAAAGGGGCTGGTTCTTTCTGGAGAGAACACTAACAGAGGTCAATTCATCTTGCGTCCGGAAATTCTACTGCAACTACTACCTCACCACCCTAGATGCAGTGAACTTGAGAGGAAAACAAATTCTGGTCACTGAGGAGGCCTTAGAGGACATTCTTCGGCTCCCAGCCAAGTCCGATCAGGCTGATGGTTATTCAAAGGCTGAAGAGGACATGCGCCAGAGGGATCAAGAGAGCGTACTTAAACGATGAGGCTCGGTTATGGCATCAGATCTTGAGTAATTATGTGATGCCGAGTACTCACGAGACGGAGATCCCGGCTGCTATGATCACCCTCCTTTTGTGTGTGCTGGAGGGTAAGGACCTTTGCCAGTCAAGCAAGCTAGCAAAGCCAGCGCAGAAGCTCCCTGAGCCCTAAGCTCCGCACTCCTGACTACTCTCGTTTATCATTCCTAAAAAGGCTGGAGGCTTAGCTACTAGTCCGAAACTCTCACATTATTTTAGAAAGAAGGGATGGTCGATGGTTGTTTTGATTTGATTAAGTTTGAATTTAAGAAGGGGCCCCCGAAAAAGAACGATAGATGCTGTTGAGGTAGGGATTGACTTTGTGGTGGATGGTACTGCAGCGTACAATGCCTTACCTACTAGGTAGAGATTGGATTCACTCCAACCGGTCTATCCCCTCCTCGCTTCATCAATTCTGAGTTGGATCATTCGGACCTTTCAATTCATAGATGTGGATCTCGGACCTATGAATGGGGATACTCCCGAAACTCACAAAGAAAAAAGGAAGTGAGTTAGACAAAAAGAGAAGAAACTTGGACAAAAAAGGAAGTAACTTGGACAAAAAGAAACAAAGTAACTTAGACAAATCTTTTTTGTCGATAACCTCAACCTCAGACCAATCAATCGAATATTGATTAATACGTAATCGATCGAACACTACTTGAAAACGGCTATTCTGCTCAGAACTGAGAAGTTCTAAATGTTCCTGGAAATTCTTGCTCCCATTGGACCATACGTTTCATTCGGCATTATATGGCCAGGGTCCACGTCCGAGGCACCCTCCCTTTTCCATATCTAGTTACACAGCTTGGCCGTCGAGCTGACGTGCCATGGGAGGATGCCGATGAAAGACCACCAGCGGCGGATTGCAGGAAGATCATTCCGCACAGCCGGAACTTCTTAGCCCTGGGCCACAAACCAGCACCATTCACTGCTACTGATGAGTCAGCCCCACAGTCTGCTGGACCCTCTTCCTCCACTGCTGCACCACCTACCCCTGCTACCACCACTGCACCTCCACCTGCCACAGAGCCCGTCTATCATCTGGTGCACCTCTTGTTCCGACGACTTGACCAGATGGAGTGTCACAACAAGCGGTGCTATGAGCACCTAAAGCTAATGATACGATCCGGCGACATCCCTTCTGAGCCTGACACACCATCCGAGGCATCTGAGGAGGAGGCGGATGCACCCGAGGCAGAGACCCATCCCCAGAAGGCAGCACCAGTCGCAACACAGGCAGCGGTCCCACATCAGATTGAGGCTGCGGATCTTGAGATCCCGATCCAGTCAGCCCCTCCTCCACAGCAGCCAGACCCTCAGCCCACCACCATCACTGAGACTCCAGCTACCATCCCTCCCAATGATGACACTCCTTCACACCCGGCTTGATTGAGCATCGAGGACGATGCTTTCTTTTAAGTGTAGGGAGGTCACCATCTCTGGCGTTTATTTTGGTGAACCACTACATACTTTTTCTTTTATTTTGGATATTTTTCTATATTTTTCCTTTTACTGTTATTTTCTGAGTACTTATACATTGCTTTATGTATTTTTACTCTATTTTCTGCATTTTGCATCTTTAGTTCATACTTTAGCCATTTAGTTTATTTTAGTTATTTTGTTTAGTTTTCAATTCTCATTTATTAGTGGATTAATTAGTATAGTTTATCCTTTTTAGCATAAGATAGTATAGTTTAAATTGAAAAATATAAAAAGGAAGTAAGCTAGGAAATTGAACATATCAGATATAAATCCACAAAACTTGTATATAGCATTATATGATGTAGTTAAGCTGACAACATTTCATCAAGGAGGAACATTAAAACTTTAAAAGCCACCCTAAATAATTTTTTTATGAGAATAATGGGAATTTTTAACTAAACCTGCATACAATATATAAATGATATATGATGCTTGAGTTAGAGAACACACAGCCAGTGAGTCTTGAGCTTAAATTGTATGGTTGCATTCAAACCATAATTTCATTTCTGTGTGTTACATTTCTTTTTATTCTGATGTTCTTTCCTTTGCTTTAATCTATATGTCCAATTATAGAATATAGAATAGATACATACCAAGAGAATGATTGAGGCCATCATTTGATTTTAGCTCACTCACCCCAAATTAGCCTACCTTTTACATCACCCTTGTTAGCCCCCTTGAGCCTTTTAAAACCCCTTTATTCTATTTAGCCAAATTACTAGCCTTAAGCAGAAAAACAAAAGAAAATCTCAAGTGAATCCTTGGTTAGCTTAAGATAGAAAATCATGAATAGAGTTAAATGTGGGAAACCTTTTGGGAACATGGATGATAGAAACAAAAAGGTAGAGAAGTTAAAAGAAATAAAATAAATTTGGGAAGCATGTTCATGAGAAAATCAAAGTGCATTAATTGTCATGTGCCTTAAAAAAAAAGAGTTATTTTTCAGCATTTGAATAAAAGGGGATACAAAAGAAATTCCCCAATGCAAAATAAAAACAATGCACATGGGATAAAAATAAAGAGTGAAACATGAGCATGTAACAATAAGTGGGATAATATGGGAGAATAGGTAAAGAAGTTTTATCTTGCTAAAAATGTATGTTAGGTGAGATCTTAGTCTAATTAAGGATTCGCTTATTAGCTCACTTAACCCTATACATAAATCCTTACCTTTACCTTAGCCCCATTACAACCTTAATTAAGACCTCATGACTTTTTGGTGTGACTATATTCTATAATTGTTGATTGGTTAGATAAAGAACAAAGCTATAGAAAGTAAAAATAAAAAGAAAAATAGAGTGAATAAACCCAATAAACACTGAGTGACTAGAGAGTAAACACAAAATCCAGTGAGGGTTCAATAACACATCAACATATATCTGTACTTAATTTACTAATTGTTTTGCAAGTTTGTACAATGTTTTCTTTCCCATCTCATTCGCTAAAATGCTTTATTATTTAAGGGTTGGCTATATATATATATATGACTCCTTGAGAATAGGGATTAATTTGACTACATGTAAGCTTTATATATGAGTGAATAAATTAGAGTTGCATGATGCACCATTCATTTAGGTAGTTGCATTTAAATTAGGTTGCATTGCATGACATTCCATCACTTTAACCTTAATTATTTACCTTGGATTTAGCATGAGGACATCCTAGTGTTTAAGTGTGGGGAGGTTGATAAACCCATAATTCATGAGTTCTTTTGTGTTTAATTTGAGTGATTTATACAATCCTTCACCTACTTATTCACATTAATTACATGATTTTACTTTCCCTTCCTTATTATGTGATGTAAATGAAAAACATGTTTCCTAAGCTTTAAAATTAATTAATTTAACTACCTTTATTCCCATTCGATGCCGTGATCAGTGTGTTGAGTAGTTTCAGATTTTCTAAGGCCGAATGACTTAAAGGACGGAAAAGGAAACATACAAAAATGGAAGGAGAAAGCAAAACGGAGCTTTGAAGGAAACTGGTATTCACGCGATCGCATGGATGACGCGATCACGTGCCAAGCACGAATTAGCAGCGATGCGGCCGCATGACTGACGCAACCGTGCGCCTTAAGCAGGACGCGTATGACGCGATCGCATAACTAACGCGACCGCGTGGCAAGGAAAAGCTCCAAATGACGCGACCGCGTGACCCACGCGGACGCGTGACAGAGGCCACGCATCAGAATTTACAGAATACGCCCCTAGCAAATTCTGAAGCCCTTTTTGGCCCAGATCCAAGTACAGACAGCATAGACCAGAGGTTATAAAGTGTGGGAATGCACCCATTCAAAAGCAAAGCTCGCATGTTTTACCTTTCAATGATTTAGATTTAGTTGAGAGTGAGATCTTCTCTCTCTTTTAGGATTTAGGATTTCTTCTTGTTTTAAGAGTAACTCTGGATCCCAGGTTTAATGTTCTTTTATTTTAGTTTTACTTCTATTTATTTATTCCAACATTTGAATTGATTATTATAATTTGATTTAAGAATTCTTCCATGTTAGAGACTATTATTTGAATTAATGATAATTGAGGTATTTTCAGTTTATGATTGTTTTCTTTGATTTAAGTTACCATTGCTTCCCATCTAAGGACATTTTTTTATCATTCCAGCAATTTTACTTTTTTCCCTTTTGGTTCTGGTTAAGAATTTAGTAACTCAACAGTTATTAAACTCAACATAATTGATAATCGTTATCTTGCTAATTGAGCTGAACTTAAGTAATCCCAACCTTTTCTTAGGAAATAAATAGGATTCAAAGGTCAATTTAATTAGTCCCTTGACTTTCCTTGCCCTGGTACAGGTTGATCAAGTGGAGTTTAGATTCAACTTTCATTATAGTTGAGAGAGATAACTACGTTGGACCTCCAACTTCTCTTACCTTGCCAAAAGTTTGCTTTACAGTAATTATTTATTTTTAATTGCCATTTACTTTACCTGTCATTCAAATTACTTGCCTCTCATCTTCTAAACTCCGATTACAACCTCTATAGCTAATAATAAGAACATACTTCCTCGCAGTTCCTTGAGAAGACGACCCAAGGTTTGAATACTCGGTTAACAATTTTTAAAGGGGTTTGTTACTTGTGACACCCAAAACGTTTGTACGAAGGGATTTTTGTCGGTTTAGAGACTATATCTACAACACGACTGTTTCTATGAATCTCTTTACTGGTAAAAATCTTCTCGTCAACAATCCATTTGGCTGAATATTCTGCTCCCAAGAGAGCGTAGGACTTTTCAGGAGAGCGTAGCGCTCGTACACTCACGCGTACACGTCCTCCACGCGTGCACGTCATCACTGTCTTCAGCACTTGTCATGCGTACGCGTCACCCACGCATGCGCGTCATATTTGGCGCTCTCCAGGAGAGAGTAGAGTTCGCGCCGAGAGCGCTCTTTTACGCGTACGTGTGGCCTTTCAAAAATACCACTTTCTCGCTGCCGCTTTATCCACACGTTCGCATGACCCTTCAAAAAATGCCACTTCCACGCGTATTCGTCATCCATGCGTACGCGTCACTAGCCGTATTTTCCCCAACTTTGAAAACTATCGCAGGCACTTTTGGGTGAAAAACGTAGCGCTCTTGGGTGAAGAACGTAGCTCCTCCCATGCATGTATGGTGCTGCAGGAGAACGTAGCACTCTTCAAAAGAGCGTAGCGCTATCCTGGGCTACTGAAGGAGTACTTCTTGCAAGAAACACAACGCCAGAGGTGCTCCCCTGTTTCATCCTTTGTTGTTCTTTTCACCTAAAATTCAAGCAAAGCTCATTTCAAAGCAATGTCCCATAAATTCATCATATAGTTTATATAATTGCCTCACCTGAATGAGATTTTACCAATTCTATGGTCCTTTTAGATAAGAGAAAGAGGTAGATAACGTAAGTCATCAGATGCCTTCAGTGGGGATCTTCTTGTCCCTCCAGCCTTTAGGTACTTTCTTCTTAGTACTAGTGTTTTCAGTGCTTGATAATGGCTGCCCAACACCAAACTTAGAGTTGGTGTCTGAGGGCTCTGTTTAGCTCTGCACTGAAAGAGAGGGTTGGAACACTAAGTGTTGCACAACTGTCTCTTTTCTGTCAGGGGGGAGAGTTATGGTTAGGCATCTTGAACAAGATATGGTCCTCCCATAAGTGTAGAATCAGTTCTCCCTTTGCTACATCAATGATGGCATTGGTAGTGGCTAGGAAGGGTCTTCCAAGGATGATAGATTCATCCTGTTCCTCCCCAGTGTGTCCAAGATTATAAAATATGCAAGGATGTAAAGGTTCTTAACCTTTACTAAGACATCCTCTACAAGACCATATGCCTTCTTCAATGACTTGTCTGCCATCTCTAGTGAGATTCTTACAGCTTGTAGCTCAAAGATTCCCAGCCTTTCCATTACAGAGAGTGGCATAAGGTTTATGCTTGACCTTAGGTCACACAGAGCCTTATCAAAGGTAATGGTGCCTATGGTGCAAGGAATCAGGAAGCGCCCAGGATCCGGCAGCTTTTAAGGTAGTTTCTGCTAAGCCAAGTTATTGAATTCCTTGGTGAGCATTGGAGGTTCTTCCTCTAAAGGTTATGTGCCAAATAACTTGGCATTTAGCTTCATTAGAATTTGTTGGCACTGAGCAACTTGCTCCTCCCTAGTTTCCTCTTCCTTATCAGTTGAAGAATACCTTTCAGATTCTATGATCTTCAACCAAGCATCCAAGGGAACTTCAATGGGCTCTTCATGAACTTTGGGTGTTATCAGTTCTTCAATAGGGGAGTTCCCAATGGGTTTAGGGTTGCTAAATACCCCTATTGTAGCATTCAATGCCTGGACTTGCGTTTCTTTGGGCATTGAATGCCCAGCTTATGTCCCTTTGCTGGCGTTCAACGCCAGCTTTTGTGATGCCTTGGGCGTTGAACACCCAGTAAGGACCTGCTTACTGGAATTCAATGCCAGTGATGGTGGCTTTTTAGGCGTTGAACGTCCAGTAAGGACCTCCTTACTGGCGTTCAACTCCAATGATAGCTCCAAATTGGGTGTTGAACGCCCAGTAAGGACTTTATTGGCGTTCAACTCCAATGCATCCCCTTCAGATTCGGCCTCAGTTTCTATAGTGATGGCCTTACATTCTTCTCTTGGGTTAACTTGAGTGTTACTAGGAATAGTGTTAAGAGGGGTCTTAGGGATTCTCTTGCTCAATTGACCAACTTGTACCTCCAAATTTTTGATGGAGGACCTTGTTTTTGTTATGAAACTGTGAGTGGTCTTAGAGAGCTCAGAGACTATGATTGCTAAGTCAGAACGGCTCTGCTTAAAAGTCTCCATCTATTGCTGATAAGATAGGAATGGTGGTCTATTGTTGAACCTGTTCTGGGTTCTTCCACCTTGATTGTTGTTGAAGCATTGCTGAGGCTTCTGTTGATCCTTCTATGAGAGGTTAGGATGATTCCTACATGAAGGGTTGTAGGTATTTCCATAGGAATCTCCCATGTAATTACCTCCTCTAATGAAGGTTGATCTGGATCATTGGCATCTCCTTCATAAGAGGTGTCCTGAGTACTGCCAGTTGTAGCTTGCATTCCTGTCAAATGTTGAGAAATCATATTGACCTATTGGGTGAATGACAAACGAATTTCTCCTAGTAAAGAATTTTACAGATTAAATCTCGATGCAAGTATAGGTTCTAAACCAACAAAGAATCCTTTCGTACAAAAACTTGTTTGTCACTTAAGTAAACCCAATAAAATTGATAACCGAAGTATTGAAATCTCGGGTCGTCTCTAAAGGAATTTCATGGAAGTATGAATTATTATTGGTTATGCAAAAAGGTATGTTATTGGGTTTTTAAAATAAGGAATAAGAAAATAAATTGGCAAGGAAGTAAATTAATAACTAGAAAAACTCTTGGCAAGGTTTGAGAACTGGAAATCCCATCCTAGTTATCCTTATCAGGTGTGATGAGAATTGTTATTGCTCCCACATAGTTAACCCTTACTAAATAAAGGAAAGTCAAGTGGACTAAACAATTGAATTCCTCAAGTCCTAGTCAACTCCTATGGAAAGACTAGCTTTAGAGGGATCCAAATCAATCAGCAAATTCCAATTTTCAATCAACAGCTGAGTTTGATAACTCAAGTGTCACCAATTACTCAACCAAAGCAAAGGGGGAAAATCTAAATTATTTATATCATAAATAGAAAAAAACAGTCATAAATCTAAAATACCTTAAATTGCATTTAAACATAAATTCAAATCTAACATGAAGAGTTCAAAAGCCAATTTGGCAATATAAGTAATTAGCAAGTGAAATAGAGCAACTAAAGTAACAAAATAAATAAAAGTAGATAAGAGAGACTAATTTAAAGTGACATTGAAGCTGGAATAAAGTAAATGAAGAAATCCTAATCCTAAAAACCTAAGAGCGAGGAGAGAGCCTCTCTTTCTCTCTCTAAAACTACATTTAGAAACCTAAAATTGTCAATAATGATTGATGTTGAATGAATGATTTGATTCTGTCATTCTCCAGCCTCTATTCTATGTTTCTGAGCTTGGATTTGGGCCGAAAAAGGGCCCAAAAATCGCTGGGGTCGACTTTTATAATTTTCTACATGTGGTGTCCGTCACGCGTGCGCATTATTTGGAGATTTTCCTTGTCACGCGTACACGTCATACACGCGTACGCGTCGCTCGTGCTTTTTGCTAGGCACGTGATGAGTCGAATCCACACCCCATTCAAAAATTGGTGAATTAGTTCTTTTGGCATGCGCACCAAAATTAGCGTCAAGTAATAACCCACAGTGGAGTGGGATCGTATCCACAGAGATTGGCAAATTCGAGCAGTTTTAATCAATTGATGAATTAGTTAAGCGGATCAATAGGATTGTGAAGTGCAGAATTGTAAAGGACATAAATGTAAATGACTAGAATATAAAGGAAAGTGATAAAGTGCAGAAATATAAATGGCAGAATGTAAAGTGAAGAATCATAAATGACTTGAATGTAAATAGAAATGGGAAATTGCTGAATGTAAAAATAAACTATAAAGAAATGGATAGATAAGAATGGGGAAATTCATTGAGATTAGGAGATGTTGTCTCTTTGGATCAAATCTAGCTTATATCCTCTTCAATCATGCAACTCATTGACCTCTTAGTGACTCAATCTCTCAGATCTTGATCAATAGCCAATTCCTTGGTTTAATTGCTCATGAACAGAGATATGCTTGGTCCCTGATTATACCACACACCATTATAGGTCCAAGTAGAGGGAGGATTATATGTCACATATCCAAACACCAAAACCCATATTCTACTCTAGTGTGAGAAGGGATTTCAAGCATGATTTCATGTTTCCTTTCCCAAGGTTCCCATGAAACCCAATTGCATTCAATCTCTTTTCCAAGATAATTGAACACTAAGCATTAAGAACGAAATTCCCTCTAGCAAATCAAAGAGAAGATGAAGAGAAGAAGAATTTCACTATTATCAATCCATCAAGTACAACAGAGCTCCCTTTCTCAATGAGAGGGAAGTTAGCAACTCATAGCTCAAAAAGTACTCAAAAGTAAAGTGTAAAAGTGGATCTAAAACTGACTGCTTAACCCCCCCTTTCTTCAGTACTCCTTGGGGGTATTTATACTACTCCTAGTAAAATAAAAGAATTACAAAAGTGAAAAAGGAAAATTACATTTTGGAGGAAAAAAAAAACACTCAATAAGCATGACTTCTCAGCTGGCGTTTAGCTGGCACTTTTCTGGCGTGTAACGTGCCCTTTATTTCTAGCTTGGTGTGCCATGCCCAATCCTTCAAGTGGCACGCTCGTCCCTCTAACAACCATGGCATGCCACACCTTTGAACTCAAGTGGCACGCCATAGTGAAATTCTTGTGTTGGCGTGCCACGCCTTCGAACCCAAGTGACACGCCCCTTGCCTTTCTCACTTCTCTTTGCCTCTGGAAACTTGAACTGGCGTGCCACACCCAACGTCTGGCGTGCCACGCCGTTGCTCTATGCTTGGCTAAGCTTCTCTGGAAAGTTGAACTAGCGTGGCACGCCTAGGGTCTGGCGTGCCACGCCCCTTTTGTGAGTGAGTGGTTCCTCTGTTTTGGCGTGCCACGCCACGAACTCAAGTGGCACGCCCCAATGCTTCTTGCTCTCTGAATGACACTGGCGTGCCATGCCTGGTTGCTCAAGTGGCACGCCTAAGTGATGAATGGTGAATGGCGTGCCACACCTTCGATATAAAGTGGCACGCCCCTTGTAACTGGCTTCCTTCATCCTCTATGGAAACTTATACCAGCGTGCCACGCTTAAAGACTGGCATGCCATGCCCATGATCGTGTCTTGGTTCCAGTGGTTGGCGTGCCACGTCTCAGCCTTCAAGTGGCATGCCATAGTGAAATGATAAGGTTGGTGTGCCACGCCCTCGATACCAAGTGGCACGCCCAGTCCTTGCTTCTGGTCCTTTGTGCATTGGCGTGCCACGCCAGGTTGCTCAAGTGGCACGCCCAGTCTTCAATTGCCTTCAGCCCCTTCTCTGGATTGTTGTACCAGCGTGCCACACCATGTTGTTCAAGTGGCATGCTCATGGATTTGTGAACTTTTCAAGCTTGGCGTGCCACGCCTAGGTTCTCAAGTGGCACCCCCAAGTGACTTCTTGGGGCTGGCGTGCCACGCCTTCGACACCAAGTGGCACGCCATAGTAAAGGTTCTTCTTGGAATGGTGAGTTAGCGTGCCACCCCCCTTTGCTCAAGTGGCACGCCCATAATAGTTGATGGGTCAAGCGTGCCACGCCTAGCCTGGCGTGCCACGCTCCTTTTGTGTCCTGCATTGTAGCTCTCTGGAAAAATGTATTAGCGTGCCATGCCCAGTCCTTGGCGTGCCACACCACATGCATGCTTGGATCTCCCTCTCTGGCACGAAATTGTGATCCCTGGTAATGGCTCCAAAAACTTGGTGCTCTAATCTTAATTCATAATTTGTCACAACTTCGATACAACTAACCAGCAAGTGCACTGGGTCGTCCAAGTAATAAAACTTTACGTGAGTAAGGGTCGATCCCACGGAGATTGTTGGTATGAAGCAAGCTATGGTCATCTTGTAAATCTCAGTCAGGCGGATATCAAATGGTTATGGAGTTTTTGAATAATAATAATAAATAAACAGAAAATAAAGATAAGAATACTTATGCAAATCATAGGTGAGAATTTCAGATAAGCGTATAGAGATGCTTTTGTTCCTCTGAACCTCTGCTTTTCTGCTGTCTTCATCCAATCATTCCTACTCCTTTCCATGGCAAACTTTATATAGGGCATCACCGTTGTCAATGGCTACATCCCATCCTCTCTGTGAAAAAGGTCCAAATGCTCTGTCACGGCACGGCTAATCATGTTGGTTGTCACAAGTAACAAATCCTTTTAAAATTGATAACCGAGTATGTAAACCTCGGGTCATCTTCTCAAGGAATTGCAGGGAAGTATGTTTTTATTATTGGTTATGAAGATTGTAAATTGGGGGTTTTGGAAGTAAGGATGGAATATGTTATATGACAAGTAAAATAAAATAATAATAATAAGATCTCTTGGCAAGGTATAAGAAATTGGAAGTCCAGACTTAGTTATCCTTATCAATAATAATGAAAGTTGAATCTTAATTCCACTTAGTTGACCTTTACTAAAGCAAAGGAAAGTCAAGGGACAAATTGGTTTGATCTTCGAATCTATTTATTTTCTAAGAAAAGATTGGGATTATCGAAGTTCAACTCAATTGGCAAGATAACAATTATCAATTATGCTGTTGAATTGGATAACTCCTGAGTTACTGATTTCTTAATCAAAACTAAAAGGGGAAAAGTAAATCTACTGGAATAACAATGTCTTCAGATGGGAATAACAATAATGTAAATAAAAGAAAGAAATATTAAGCTGAAATACCTCAAATAATATTAATTAAGAAAATTATATGTAACATGAAAGAGTTCATAAACTAAATTGGGAAAATAAAAATAAAGAACCTGAGATTGAGAGTTACTCCTAAAACTAAGAGAAGTCCTAAATCCTAAGAGAGAGAGGAGAGAACCTCTCTCAAAACTAATCTAAATCATGAGAAGTGAATTATGAGAGCCTCTCCATGTATGGATGCATTTCCCCACTTTATAACCTCTAATCTGTGTTTTCTGGGCCGCAAACTGGGTCGAAAATAGCCCAGAAATCGCTGGAGAAGAATTCAAACACGCTGATTTCCGTCACTGCGACGCGGCCGCATAGGTCACGCGGTTGTGTTGCCTAGCGTCAGAGCAAATATGGCATATTATATATTAAATCGAACCCCCAGACGTTAGCTTTCCAACGCAATTAGAACCGCATCGTTTGGACCTTTGTAGCTAAAGTTATAGTCGTTTGAGTGCGAAGAGGTCAGGCTGGACAGCTTAGCAATTTCTCCAACTTCTTGTATTCCTTCCACTTTTGCATGCTTCCTTTCCATCCTCTGAGCCATTCCTGCCCTGTAATCTCTGAAATCACTTAACACACATATCAAGGCATCTAATGGTAATAAGAGAGGATTAATATTTGGTAGTTTAAAGCCAAAGAAGCATGTTTTCAATCAAAGCACATAATTAGGAAGGCAAATGTAAAACCATGCAAATATTATGAATAAGTGGGTAAAGAGTTGATAAAATCCACTCAATTGAGCACAAGATAAACCATGAAATAGAGGTTTATCACCATCCCTTCCCAGATCCTACTCGGAATACCATAGACAAGGTTTAGACTTTTCGGATCTCAAGAATGGCGATCCATGGGTTCTAACTTATACCACGAAGACGCTAATAACTCGGACTCGGTCCCCTGTATTAGATATCCAAGAGATATCCATTCAATCGAAGGTAGAATGGAAGTGGTTGTCAGGCACGCATTCATAGGGGAATGATGATGACTTTGTCACGATCATCACATTCATGTTGAAGTGCGAATGAATATCTTAGAAGCGGAATAAGTTGAATTGAATAGAAAACAGTAGTACTTTGCATTAATCTTTGAGGAACAGCAGAGCTCCACCCCTTAATCTATGGTGTGTAGAAACTATACCATTGAAAATACATAAGTGATAAGGTCCAGGCAAGGCCGAATGGCCAGCCCCCATGATCTAAGAACTAGACGTCCCAAGATGATCCAAAGATGATAAAAAGTCCTATTTATACTAAACTAGTTACTAGAGTTTACAGAATTGAGTAAATGAAGTAGAAATCCACTTCTGGGGCCCACTTGGTGTGTGCTTGGGCTGAGCTTGAAGTTTACACGTGGAGAGGTCATTCTTGGAGTTGAACTCCACTTTGCAACTTGTTTCTGGCGCTGGACGCCAAACTACAGCATGGAACTGGCGTTGAACGCCAGTTTACGTCATCAATCCATATTTAAAGTATGGACTATTATGTATTGCTGGAAAGCCCTGGATTTCTACGTTCCAACTCAATTGGAAGCGCGCCATTTGGAGTTCTGTAGCTCCAGAAAATCCACTTTGAGTGCAGGGATGTCAGAATCCAACAGCATCAGCAGTCCTTCTTCAACCTCTGAATCTGATTTTTGCTCAAGTCCCTCAATTTCAGCCAGAAAATACCTGAAATCACAGAAAAATACACAAACTCATAGTAAAGTCCAGAAATGCGAATTTAACATAAAAACTAATAAAAACATCTCTAAAAGTAACTAGATCCTACTAAAAACATACTAAAAACAAAGCCAAAAATCGTATAAATTATCCGCTCATCACAACACCAAACTTAAATTGTTGCTTGTCCCCAAGAAACTGAAAATCAAATAGGATAAAAAGAAGAGAAAATACTATAAATTCCAAAATATCAATGAAATATAGCTCCAGTCAGATGAGCGGGACTTGTAGATTTTTGCCTCTTGAATAGTTTTAGCATCTCACTTTATCCATTGAAGTTCAGAATGATTGGCATCTATAGGAACTCAGAGTTCAGATAGTGTTATTGATTCTCCTAGTTCAGTATGTTGATTCTTGAACACAGCTACTTTATGAGTTTTGACCGTGGCCCTAAGCACTTTGTTTTCCAGTATTACCACCGGATACATAAATGCCACAGACACATAACTGGGTGAACCTTTTCAGATTGTGACTCAGCGTTGCTAAAGTCCCCAATTAGAGGTGTCCAAGGTTCTTAAGCACACTCTTTTTTTGCTTTGGACCTTGACTTTAACCACTCAGTCTCAAGTTTTCACTTGCACCTTCACGCCACAAGCACATGGTTAGGGACAGCTTGGTTTAGCTGCTTAGGCTAGGATTTTATTCCTTTAGGCCCTCCTATCTACTGATGCTCAAAGCCTTGGGATCCTTTTTATTTACCCTTGCCTTTTTGTTTTAAGGGTTATTGGCTTTTTGCTCTTGTCTTTTGGTTTAAAGAGATTTTGGCTTTTTTTGCTTGCTTTTTCTTTTTCTTTCTATTTTTTTTTTCACCATTTTTCTGCAAGCTTTTTGTATTAACTGCTTTTTCTTGCTTCAAGAATCATTTTTATGATTTTTTAGATTATCAAATAACATTTCTCCTTGTCATCATTCTTTCAAGAGCCAACATATTTATCATTCTTAAACATCAAATTCAAAAGACATATGCATTGTTCAAGCATTCATTCAGAAAACAAAAAGTATTGTCACCACATCAATATAATTAAACTAAGTTCAAGGATAAATTCGAAACTCATGTACTTCTTGTTCTTTTGAATTAAAAACATTTTTCATTTAAGAGAGGTGATGGATTCATATTCACTACTTTAAGGCATAGACACTTAGACACTAATGATCATGTAATAAAGACACAAACATAGATAAACATCTAACATAAGAAAAAAAATACAAAATTTAAGAACAAGGAATGAGTCCACCTTAGTGATTGGTGCACGAAATTACAATCACACTTTTGCAACTCCGCACAACTAACCAGCAAGTGCACTGGGTCGTCCAAGTAATACCTTACGTGAGTAAGGGTCGATCCCATGGAGATTGTCGGCTTGAAGCAAGCTATGGTTATCTTGTAACTCTTAGTCAGGATATCAATAATTCTCAGATTTAATTGTAAAAAGTAAAAGAACATGAAATAAATACTTGTTATGCAGTAATGAAGAACAGGTTGAGGCTTTGGAAATGCTTTGTCTTCTGAATCTCTGCTTTCCTACTATCTTCTTCTTCATGCACGCAAGGCTCCTTCCATGGCAAGCTTTATGTTGGACATCACCGTTGTCAATGGCTACATCTCGTCCTCTGAGTGAAAATGTTCCAAATGCGCTGTCACCGCACGGCTAATCATCTGTCGGTTCTCGATCATGTCGGAATAGGATCCATTGATCCTTTTGCGTCTGTCACTACGCCCAACACTCGCGAGTTTGAAGCTCGTCACAGTCATCCCTTCCCAGATCCTACTCAGAATACCACAGACAAGGTTTAGACGTTCTGGATCTCAGGAATGACCGCCAATGAATCTAGCTTATACCACGAAGACTCTGATTTGAATCATGAGGCTAAGAGATATGCATTCAATCTAGGGTAGAAAGGAGGTGGTTGTCAGGCACGCGTTCATAGGTGAGAATGATGATGAGTGTCACGGATCATCACATTCATCAAGTTGAAGTGCGAATGAATATCTTAGAATGGAAGCAAGCGTAATAGAATGGAAAACAGTAGTAATTGCATTAATTCATGAAGAATAGCAGAGCTCCTCACCCCCCAACAATGGGGTTTAGAGACTCATGCCGTAGAGAACACAACAAGAAACGTGTAAAGTGTCATGAGGTACAAGATGAATCACTGAAAGTAGTATTTATAGTAAACTAGTGACCTAGGGTTACAGAAAATGAATAAACTAGGGTGTTTATTGTAAAAATCCACTTCCGGAGCCCACTTGGTGTGTGCTTGGGCTGAGCATTGAAGCTTTCATGTGTAGAGACATTTCCTGGAGTTAAACGCCAGTTTTTATGCCAGTTTGGGTGTTTAACTCCAGCTTTTGTGCCAGTTCTGGAGTTAAACGCCAGAATTCTTGAGCTGACTTGGAACGCCTGTTTGGGCCATCAAATCTCGGGTAAAGTATGAACTATTATATATTGCTGAAAAGCCCAGGATGTCTACTTTCTAACGCAATTGAGAACGGGCTAATTAAGCTTCTGTAGCTCAAGAAAATCTACTTTGAGTGCAGGGAGGTCAGAATCCAATAGCATCTGCAGTCCTTTTTTAGCCTCTGAATCAGATTTTTGCTCAGGTCCCTCAATTTCAGCCATAAAATACCTGAAATCACAGAAAAACACACAAACTCATAGTAAAGCCCACAAAAGTGATTTTTATTTAAAAACTAATAAAAACATAATAAAAACTAACTAAAATATACTAAAAACATACTAAAAACAATGCCAAAAAGCGTATGAATTATCCGCTCATCACGACACCAAACTTAAATTGTTGCTTGTCCCCAAGCAACTAAAAATCAAATAGGATAAAAAAAGAGAATATACAATGAATTCCAAAAATATCTATGAAGATCAGTATTAATTAGATGAGCGAGACTTTTAGCTTTTTGCCTCTGAACAGTTTTGGCATCTCACTTTATCCTTTGAAGTTCAGCATGATTGGCTTCTATAGGAACTCAGAATCCAGATAGTGTTATTGATTCTCCTAGTTAAGTATGTTGATTCTTGCACACGGTTTCTTTATGAGTCTTGGCCGTGACCCTAAGCACTTTGTTTTCCAGTATTACCACCGGATACATAAATGCCACAGACACATAACTGGGTGAACCTTTTCAGATTGTGACTCAACTTTGCTAAAGTCCCCAATTAGAGGTGTCTAGAGCTATTAAGCACACTCTTTTTTTTTGCTTTGGACCACGACTTTAACCGCTCAGTCTCAAGTTTTCACTTGACACCTTCATGCCACAAGCACATGGTTAGGGATAGCTTGGTTTAGCCGCTTAGGCCAGGATTTTATTCCTTCAGGCCCTCCTATCCACTGATGCTCAAAGCCTTGGATCCTTTTTATCACCCTTGTGATGCATGGAAAACTTGTCTCATAACAAATTTCCTTCGGCAAGTGTACCGAATTTGTCGTCAAGTAAAAACTCACAATAGAGTGAGGTCGAATCCCACAAGGATTGATTGATCAAGCAACTTTAATTAGAGGAATGTTCTAGTTGAGCGAATCAGAATTTGAGTTGAGAATTGCAGAAAATTAAATGGCGGAAAAGTAAATAACAGAAAAGTAAATGCTAGAAATAGAGCTGAATATAAATGACGGAAAGTAAATTGCAGAATCTTAAATGGGGATGGGTAATTGCTCATAGAAATAAATGCAAGATATTAAAGAGAATGGGTAAGATCAAAAATGGGGAGTTCATTGGGCTTAGGAATTGTTGAATTCTTCGGATTGATTTCATTTTCATCTCTTCCTCAATCAATGCACTCATTGATCTCCTTGGCAATCTTAAGTGATTGAATTACAATTTCTTGTAATTCAATCTCTCAAATCTTGATCAATAGCCAATTCCTTGGTCAATTGCTCATGAGAAGAGATGAAGTATGGTCAGTGATTATACCACATGCATTTCCCAAATCAAGTGTTGAGAGGATTATAGTCACATATCCATCCAAACCCAATTTGGTCCAGCATGAGAAAGCATTTCTACCATGATCTCTTCATTCCTCTTTCAAGGTTCAGAAGAGATCCAAGTATGAATAGCTTCTTTTCCAAGATAACTAACCAATTAGATGAAGATCGAAAGCTTTCAAGTAAAATCAAGAGAAAAGATAGAAGAAGAATAATGAAAACTAGTATTGATCCATCAAATTACAACAGAGCTCCCTAACCCAATGAAAGGGGTTTAGTTGTTCATAGCTATGGAAAATGAAAACAAAGATGGAGAATACATGATGAAACTAGAAGTGCAGAGAAAGTAAATACAGAGAGTAATTCTATGCCCAGAGGCTCCCTATAATTTCCTACTCCCCTTTTTAATTCAAAGCTACTCCTATATATACTACTCTTCTGTTCTTCTAGTTGGCTCTTCAAGTCTTGGGTATGGGCCTTTGGATCTTGAGTTTGAAGCAGTTCTCTTCTTCATTGGGCTTGGCTTTACTTGCAGAGAGAAAGGGTGAAGTGGGCAGAGACTTTAGCTCCGGGCATTAGTGGTGTTAACGTTCAGTGAAAATATGGGTTCGAGAACGTTAGTGACAATCACCTTTTTCACTAACGTTCCTCACCCAAGTAAGAGCCACGTTAACTTCAACGTTAGTGGCACAAACGTTGAGAAGTCTCCCCCTTCCCTACGTTAGAGTCCACGTTAACTTAGTTAACATGGCTCTTTTAACGTAGGCTTGCTAATCTTCGAGAACGTTAGTGACACTTACCATTGTCACTAACGTTCCAATGTGCTCCTATTTCTCACGTTAGAGTCCACGTTAACTAGGTTAACGTGGCTTCTAACGTGGCCATGCTAGCCATCTCCAACGTTAATGACAAAGTTGAGTGTCACTAACGTTGGGTTAACATTCCCTTATCCACGTTAGCTTCCAAGTTAACTAAGTTAATGTGGGAGTTAACGTGGCTCATGGTGGCATGTGTGGGCTCCTTCCAACGTTAGTGACAATGTTGGGTGTCACTAAAGTTGGTGTCACCTCCCTTCTTCACGTTAACTTCCACGTTAACTAAGTTAACATGGGAGTTAACGTGGCTTATTGGGGCTTGTGTGGGTTCCTTCCAACGTTAGTGACAATGTTTGGTGTCACTAACGTTGTCGAACGCTTTGTCTTCTCATGTAAGCTTCCACGTTAACTAGGTTAACGTGGGAGTTAACGTGGCTTAATGTGACTTGGCCAACGTTAGTGATAATGTTGAATGTCACTAACATTGGCTTCCTCCCTTTCTTCTTAACATTAGAGGCCATGTTAACTAAGTTAACGTGGTGACTAACGTTGCCACTTATGAGCTTGGTCCAACGTTAGTGATAATGTTAAGTGTCACTAACGTTGGCTCCATTTCCTTTCTTCCACGTTAGAGTTCACGTTAACTTAGTTAACGTGACTCTTAACGTGGGCAATGATGGCTTCGAGAGCGTTATTGCCAATTACTTTTCTCATTAACTTTGCAAGTTACTTCCATTCCACGTTAGTGTTAACGTTAGTGTAACTAACGTAGCCACTAATGTGGTTCTTCTTTGCTTTCTTTGTCCTGAAATCAAGCAATAAAGTGCATCAAAGTTCTAGTCCAAGTCATGGGAAATGCAACATCCAATTTGTCCTTAAATTCATGCAAAAATCCTCATGAAATCATGTAAAGTGCACAATGTATGCTTGAATCAAGATGTAAGTGAATATCTACCCAAAACTAGCTTATTTCCTAAGGAAATGCATGAAACTACCCTAAAAATAGTAAAGAAAAGGTCAGTGAAACTGGCCAAAATGCCCTGGCATCACAACACCAAACTTAAAGCTTGCTTGTTCCTAAGCAAGTACTGGAACAAGAGAATGATGAATGGAATGCCAAGAGAAATGAGTCATTCTTGTGGAAGTCATGTCCCTGGTTTTATGGTGGTTTCTTGCATAGCAACTTAGTTTCATTCCTGGCTTTCAGACCTTTATCATGTCCTAGAATACTCACTGTGATTGCATCCCATGAGACTTTTATTCATTGATCCTTTTGTTGTCATTTCAGGGCTTATTTTTGTTCTTAGGCTAAGTGCTCTGTAAGGGGGCAACTCTTTAAAATAAGCTTTCAGTCAACACTCCCGAACCAGTTGGTTCAAGGTGCTAGGTGTTGAAGCACCCCTGAGGACTTACTTGCTCAAGTCTCTCCCCCATACATACACACCACAGGCACATAGTTTATTTATTTTCTTTTCTTGAGACCTTGGTGTCCAGCACCTCTTTGGGTTACTAAATGCTCTGTATTGAGGGTTACTCTTGATAGTGGACTTTCAGCTGATAATCCCGAGTTAGTTAACCCAAGTTACCAAGTGATAAGGCACCCCTAAGAGCTTATTCATCCAAGTAGATCCCTCACATAGTTAGCCTTATTGCTTACTCTTTTTCTTTTATTTTTCAACCTTTATTGTTCTTTCCCTTTTTCTTATTAGGATCTTCTTATTTAGCTGGTCTCATGAGGTGTTTTTCAAGCACAGTATTCATGACAGATAGTTGTCCTCCCACCTTCTGGTTGAACCAACTTAGCTAACTTATGACTATACCATAAACTCATGAACTTACTCCATATTATGAACTCCTCTCTGGTCTTTTGAAACACTCATTCTCTTTTTCATTTGATTCAAAGGGACAAGCATACAAGTAAGCAAAGTAAGGATGCAGTGACATAAAGACTAGCAAGCATAGACCTCTTCAACACAAAACTTAAGAGACAGAATTGAAAAAGGTTCCAACTACGAGTAACTATTAATCAAAAGTGCATTTGGACTTCCAATTTTCAACAATTCTGAGTATAATGGAATTAAGTAACAATGCAACCTTCGGGTGATGATTTCTAGTTACCCTCTTTCTTTGTCATCATCCTAGTCCTTGCTACTTCACTTCCTTGGGTGAAGGTGCACCATTTTCTCATAAGATTCCTGCAACGTTATTGAAAGTTGCTTGTTCCCAAAGCACTTGAGACATAGTTAGCTTGCATGTATGCTTGTGGCTTTTGAACTTAATTTGGTGTGTGAACACCAAACTTAGTTCCTTGCCCAGTACAAAACATTGCATATATGCAGAGAACCTCATATCTTGTTGTTAACAAAACAATTATTACTAAAGTCTAACTACATCTAAGTGGTTTCCCTTGATTGGTTGGAGCTAGCAATGTGTTTTGGGAGTGGGGTGTAATTCTAACTAATGTCTTTGGTGGAACACCAAACTTAGAATCACACTTTCACTCTTAAATTGTTTTGGTGTGGAACACCAAACTTAGCTCCTCGCAATACAGGGGAAACAACTTGTGATCCTTATTGTAATAAAGATGAAAAGGAAACTACCTGAGGTTGGGTTGCCTCCCAACAGAGCGCTCTTTTATCGTCGCTAGCTCGACGGTTCCTCCTTTACTTGAGATGGTAATTTACTCTGGGGTTTTCCCCCATGTTGCCCAGATAATGCTTGAGTTTTTGTTCGTTCACTGTAAAAGTCCTCTCTGAACCTTCATCCATGATTTCGATGTGTCCATATGGCGAAACTTTTGTGACAAGAAAAGGTCCGGACCACCTTGATTTGAGTTTTCCTGGGAATAGTCTCAATTTGGAATTGTAAAGGAGTACTCGCTGCCCCTTTTCAAAACTCCTGGGTGCAAGATGCAGGTCATGTCTTCTCTTTGCTTTCTCTTTATACATCTTGGTATTTTCATAGGCTTGTGACCTGAATTCCTCCATCTCTTGCAGCTGCAAGATCCTCTTTGCACCAGCAGCAATGCTGTCAAAATTTAGTATCTTGATAGCACAGAGAGCTTTATGTTTCAGCTCCAGTGGTAAATGACAAGCTTTCCCATACACTAGTTGATATGGGGACATTCCAAGTGGTGTTTTGAATGCTGTTCTGTATGCCCAAAGAGCATTATCCAGCTTCTTCGACCAATCCTTTCTTGATGCACCTACAGTCTTTTCCAGAATCCTCTTTAGCTCTCTGTTGGATATCTCAGTTTGTCCACTTGTTTGGGGATGGTAAGGTGTGGCTACCTTGTGTTTTACCCCATATCGTAGGAGAAGAGCTTCTAGTGGTCTGTTACAAAAATGGCTCCCTCCATCACTGATGAGTGCTCGTGGGACTCCAAACCGGCTAAAGATATTCTTCCTGAGGAAGTTCATGACTACCCTGTTATCATTCGTTGGGGTTGCAATAGCCTCTACCCACTTGGAAACATAATCCACTGCTACCAAGATGTACTTGTTTGCATATGAGGTTGGGAATGGTCCCATGAAATCGATTCCCCACACATCAAACAATTCCAGTTCCAAGATGAAATTTTGTGGCATCTCATTTCTTTTGGGCAAGTTTCCAGATCTTTGGCATTCATTGCAGCTCTTTACTAGTCCTTTGGAATCCTTGAAAAGGGTGGGCCAAAAGAATCCGCTTTATAACACCTTAGCTGCAGTTCTATCCCCTCCAAAGTGGCTTCCATAGCATGAGCCGTGGCAATTCCATAGGACCTCTCGTCCTTCTTCTTCCGAAACACATCTTCTAAGGATTCCATCTGAACACTTCTTGAATAGATATGGCTCATCCAGACAAAGTACTTTGCATCATTCATGAGCTTCCTTTTTGATGTTTATTGATCTCTGGAGGCAATGCCCCAGTTGCCTTGAAGTGGGCAATGTCTGCGAACCATGGTGCTTTGTGAACTATCATCAACTGCTCATCAGGGAAGAACTCGTTCACACTTGTATCAGGTGTTCCATCTTTATCATGAGGAATCCTGGATAGGTGATCTGCTACCTTGTTCTCCACTCCTTTCTTGTCTCTGATTTCAATATTGAATTCCTGCAACAATACGATCCATCTTATTAGTCTTGGTTTTGATTCTTGCTTGGCAAACAAATATTTAAGTGCTGTGTGATCTATTAAAACAATCACTTTAGCACCAATGAGGTATGATCTAAATTTGTCAAATGCAAAAACTATTGCTAGTAACTCCTTTTCAGTAGTGGTATAATTTCTTTGAGTATCATTAAGGACTTTGCTAGCATAGTATATCACATGGACTAAGTTGTCTTTCCTCTGTCCTAACACTGCCCCAACTGCAAAATCAGATGCATCACACATCAATTCAAATGGTAAATTCCAATCAGGTAGGGAAATGATAGGAGCAGAAGACAACCTCATTTTCAAATTTTCAAAGGCTAACATGCATGTTTCATCAAAGATAAATGGTGTATCAGATACAAGGAGATTGCTTAAGGGCTTGGCTATCTTTGAAAAATCTTTAATAAACCTTCTGTAAAAACCAGCATGCCCCAAAAAGCTCCTAATTGCCCTGACATCACTGGGTGGAGGCAGTTTTTCAATAAGTTCTACTTTAGCTCTGTCAACCTCAATGCCTTGGTTAGAAACTTTGTGACCAAGGACTATTCCTCCTGTCACCATAAAGTGACATTTCTCCCAGTTCAAGACCAAATTGGTCTCTTGGCATCTTTTTAATACCAAGGCGAGGTGATGTAGGCAACTAGGGAAGGAATCTCCGAATACCGAGAAATCATCTATAAAAACTTCAATGAATTTTTCTATTATATCTGAAAAGATAGAAAGCATGCAGCGTTGGAAAGTCGCAGGTGCATTACATAGCCCAAATGGCATGCGCCTGTTGGCAAACACTCCATATGGGCAAGTGAATGAGGTTTTCTCTTGATCTCTGGGATCAACCACTATTTGGTTATATCCTGAATAACCGTCGAGAAAACAATAATATGCGTGCCCTGCAAGTCTTTCCAACATCTGATCCATGAATGGAAGGGGGAAATGATCTTTTCGTGTAGCTTCATTGAGATTCCTGTAGTCTATACACATCCACCATCCTGTGACTGTCCTTGTAGGAATTAGTTCGTTCTTCTCATTGGGAACCACGGTAATTCCTCCCTTTTTTGGGACGACATGCACTGGGCTAACCCAGGGGCTGTCTGAGATTGGGTAAATTACCCCCCTTGCCATAACTTCATAACTTCCTTCTGTACCACTTCCTTCATGATTGGGTTCAGCCTCCTTTGGGATTGAATGGATGGTTTGGCATCATCTTCTAGCAGTATCTTGTGCATGCATATGGCCGAACTTATCCCCTTCAGGTGAGCAAGTGTCCAACCAATGGCATCCTTGTGCTGTCGTAGTACTTTGATCAGTTCATCCTCTTGATCTTTGCTGAGGCATGAGCTTATGATCACTGGGTAATTTTTATTTTCTCCTAAGTATGCATATTTGAGAGTGGGTGGCAGTGCTTTGAGTTCAAGTTTAGGTGCTTCTGACTTTTTGTTCTCTTCCTTTGGTGTGCCTGGTGTGCCAATTTCTGTTGTTGCAACCTCTTCACTTGATGTACACTCTTCTTCTATTATTCTTTCGGGTTCTTCAGACTCTTCTTCTTCAAAACTTTCCTGCACCTCCTCTTCAAGTGAGTCCAACCTCATACATTCCCTCAGTTATTCTTGTGGGTAACTTATGGCCTTGAACACATTGATCGTCATCTTTTCATTGTGTAATCTTAGGGTGATATCTCCTTTTTGTACATCAATGACAGCTCCAGCAGTGGCCAAGAATGGCCTTCCCAAGATGATGGAAGCCTTGGCTTCCTCCTGCATGTCCAGCACTACAAAGTCTGCTGGGAAGATAAAATCTCCCACTTTCACCAGCAAATCTTCTACGATGCCATGCGGGAACTTGAACGATCGGTCTGCCAATTGTAAGGCCATCTTTGTTGGTTTAGCTTCCTCAATCTTCATCTTTCTCATCATAGCTACCGACATCAAATTGATGCTGGCTCCTAAGTCACAAAGAGCCTTCTCCACTGTGATTTCCCCTATAATACAAGGGATCTAAAAACTCCCGGGATCCTTCAATTTCTGGGGTAGTTTGTGCTGAATGATAGCACTACATTCTTCGGTTAATATCACAGTCTCGTTGTTTTTCTAGCTTCTTTTCTTAGTCATTAGCTCCTTTAAAAACTTGGCGTAGAGTGGCATTTGTTCTATTGCTTCAGCAAAGGGTATGTTGATTTATAGTTTCTTGAAGATTTCTAAAAATCTCGAAAACTGGTTGTCATCCCCCTTCTTCTTTAATTGCTGAGGATATGGACTCTTGGTATGTCTGGCTTCAGTACTCCTTCCCCTTTTTGTGAACTCAGATTAGGAACTTGAGCTCCATCCTACTCTTTTTCCTCTTTATCTGAGTCCTTTTCTTGTGGTTTCTAGGGGGTTTCCTTCAGTTCCTTCCCACTCCTAAGGGTGATAGCCTGACACTCCTCCCTTTGTGTTGAGCTAGTCTTGCTGCGAAGTTTGTGGCTTGGAATTTACTTGAATAAATAGCCAATTTGTGTCTCCAGTTTCTTGATAGCAGCATCCTGATTCTGCATATTGGACATTACTTCTTCTCGGAATGCTTTACTATCTTGAATCTCCTTGCCTATGCCTTCAAGTAGATTCTCAATCTTTGAGAGTCTGTCATCCAATGATTGTAGATTGGGATCAGAGGTGGAAGAATAAGGTAAGTTATTTTGGTTTTGATGTGGGTGTGGAGAGGTGTTGTTATGGGAGTGTTGATATGGCCTAGATGTAAAATGTTGGTGAGCTGCATTGTTGGGATTTGGGCGTCTTTGATCAAGGCTTTGGTCTTGTTGATTTCCCCACCCAAAGTTTGGGTGATTCCTCCATCCAGGGTTGTAGGTCTTGGAGTATGGATCATGGTTTTGCCTAGGTGAATTCCCAATGTAGTTGACTTGCTCCTGACTTCCCTCTGCTTCTTCATTCACTCCTTCTTGGGTTGTTGATGAAGTGGTGATTGCTGCTACTTGGTTCTTCTCCATCTTCTTGGTGAGGTCAGCTAGCTACTGGGTAATGAGCTTGTTCTGAGCCAGCAGAGCATCTACATTGTTTAGCTCCATCACTCTTCTTGTGTTCCCTCTTTCAGAAGCATAGAAGTAGTCGTTCTCTGCTACTGTTTCAATGACATCTATGGCCTCCTCAATGGTCTTCTTCTTGTTCAAAGATCCTCCGGATGAATGGTCTACGGCCTTCTTTGACTCATAAGAGAGCCCTTCATAGAAAATGTGCAGCTGCACCCATTCATTGAACATATCTGGTGGACACTTCCTTGTCAGCTCCTTAAACCTCTCCCATGCTTCATATAGAGTCTCACCATGTTGTTGCCTGAAAGTTTGGACCTCAGCTCTCAGCCTATTAATTCGTTGAGGGGGGTAAAATTTTGCTATGAATTTATTCACGACATCTTCCCAAGTTGTCAAGCTCTCCTTTGGGAAAGACTCCAGCCACTTGGCTGCCTTATCCTTGAGTGAGAATGGAAATAAGAGCAGTCTATTGGCGTCAGGATGAATACCATTAGACTTCACTGTGTCACATATTCTCAGGAAGGTGATTAAATGTTGATTGGGGTCTTCTTAGACACTTCCTCTGAACGAACAGTTGTTCGGAACAAGGGTGATGAGCTGTGGTTTTAGTTCAAAATTGTTGGCATGGATGGTTGGCTTTTGAATGCTACTTCCACAGTTTCCTGGGTTTGGATTGATGTAAGAGCCTAAAACTCTTCTATCCTCCCCAGCATGATTTGCTCGTCCTCTTCCGCCATGGTTGTGAGCTTCTTCTTCACGATGGTTTTCCATGTTTTCTTCCATGTTTGGTTCAAAGTATTCCTCAAGGTGTTCCTCCTCTTCTTCAGCACCAACTACACATTTTTCTCTTGCCTCCCTCCTTAGTCTAAGGAAGGTCCTCTCAGGTTCAGAATCAAAGGAAGTTAAAGCCCCGCTTCTTCTCCCTGTCATACAACAAACAAGTACAAGCAACGAGAATAGGTGCAGAAAGTATATATGTCAGAATTACTATTAGTGTGAGTGATGCAATATATCAAACAGTTAGTGGGTTAGTGAAATGAATGGTAAATAACAAAGAAAACGTAGGGGGAAGGGAAGAAATTAACTAAAACAGAAAGTAAATGACTCAAACAGAAAATTAAATCAAACAAAAAATAAAATACTCAATCTAGTTATCCTTCAATTTAATCATTGTTGATGCACAATCAATCCCCGGCAACGGCGCCATAAACTTGATGCACGGAAAACTTGTCTCATAACAAATTTCCTTCGGCAAGTGTACCGAATTTGTCATCACGTAAAAACTCACAATAGAGTGAGGTCGAATCCCACAAGGATTGATTGATCAAGCAACTTTAATTAAAGGAATGTTCTAGTTGAGCGAATCAGAATTTGAGTTGAGAATTACAGAAAATTAAATGGCGGGAAAGTAAATAACAGAAAAGTAAATGCTAGAAATAGAGCTGAATGTAAATGACGGAAAGTAAATTGCAGAATCTTATATGGGGATGGGTAATTGCTCATAAAAGTAAATGACAGATATTAAAGAGAATGGGTAAGATCAGAAATGGGGAGTTCATTGAGCTTAGGAGTTGTTGCGTTATCCGGATCAATTTCATTTTCATCTCTTCCTCAATCAATGCACTCATTGATCTCCTTGGCAATCTTAAGTGATTGAATTACAATTTCTTGTAATTCAATCTCTCAAATCTTGATCAATAGCCAATTCCTTGGTCAATTGCTCATGAGAAGAGATGAAGTATGGTCACTGATTATACCACATGCATTTCCCAAATCAAGTGTTGAGAGGATTATAGTCACATATCCATCCAAACCCAATTTGGTCCAACATGAGAAAGCATTTCTAGCATGATCTCTTCATTCCTCTTTCAAGGTTTAGAAGAGATCCAAGTATGAATAGCTTCTTTTCCAAGATAACTACCCAATTGGATGAAGATTGAAAGCTTTCAAGTAAAATCAAGAGAAAAGATAGAAGAAGAATAATGAAAACTAGTATTGATCCATCAAATTACAACAGAGCTCCCTAACCCAATGAAAGGGGTTTAGTTGTTCATAGCTTTGGAAAATGAAAACAAAGATGGAGAATACATGATGAAACTAGAAGTGCAGAGAAAGTAAATATAGAAAGTGATTCTATGCCCAGAGGCTCCCTATAATTTCCTACTCCCCTTTTTAATACAAAGCTACTCCTATATATACTACTCTTTTGTTCTTCTAGTTGGCTCTTCAAGTCTTGGGTATGGGCCTTTGGATCTTGAGTTTGAAGCAGTTCTCTTCTTCATTGGGCTTGGCTTTACTTGCAGAGAGAAAGTGTGAAGTGGGCAGAGACTTTAGCTCTGGGCGTTAGTGGTGTTAACGTTCAGTGAAAATATGGGTTCGAGAATGTTAGTGACAATCACCTTTTTCACTAACGTTCCTCACCCAAGTAAGAGCCACGTTAACTTCAACGTTAGTGGCACAAACGTTGCCACTAACGTTGCCTCTATGCCCTTCGCACATGTTACTGGGACTTACCTTTCGCACTAACGTAGAGAAGTCTCCCCCCTTCCCTACGTTAGAGTCCACGTTAACTTAGTTAACGTGGCTCTTTTAACGTAGGCTTGCCAATCTTCGAGAATGTTAGTGACACTTACCATTGTCATTAACGTTCTAATGTGCCCCTATTTCTCACGTTAGAGTCCACGTTAACTAGGTTAACGTGACTTCTAACGTGGCCATGCTAGCCATCTCCAACGTTAATGACAAAGTTGAGTGTCACTAACGTTGGCTCAACATTCCCTTATCCACGTTAGCTTCCACGTTAACTAAGTTAACGTGGGAGTTAACGTGGCTCATGGTGGCATGTGTGGGCTCCTTCCAACGTTAGTGACAATGTTGGGTGTCACTAACGTTGGCGTCACCTCCCTTCTTCACTTTAACTTCCATGTTAACTAAGTTAACGTGGGAGTTAACGTGGCTTATTGGGGCTTGTGTGGGTTCCTTCCAATGTTAGTGACAATGTTTGGTGTCACTAACGTTGTTGAACACTTTGTTTTCTCACGTTAGCTTCCACGTTAACTAGGTTAACGTGGGAGTTAACGTGGCTTAATGTGACTTGGCCAACGTTAGTGATAATGTTGAATGTCACTAACGTTGGCTTCCCTCCTTTCTTCTTAACGTTAGAGGCCACGTTAACTAAGTTAACGTGGTGACTAACGTGGCCACTTATGAGCTTGGTCCAACGTTAGTGATAATGTTAAGTGTCACTAACGTTGGCTCCATTTCCTTTCTTCCACGTTAGAGTTCACGTTAACTTAGTTAACGTGACTCTTAACGTGGGCAATGATGGCTTCGAGAGCGTTATTGGCAATTACTTTTCTCATTAACTTTGCAAGTTACTCCCATTCCACATTAGTGTTAACGTTAGTGTAACTAACGTAGCCACTAATGTGGTTCTTCTTTGCTTTCTTTGTCCTGAAATCAAGCAATAAAGTGCATCAAAGTTCTAGTCCAAGTCATGGGAAATGCAACATCCAATTTGTCCTTAAATTCATGCAAAAATCCTCATGAAATCATGTAAAGTGCACAATGTATGCTTGAATCAAGATGTAAGTGAATATCTACCCAATTGGCTTTTTCTGCTTGCTTTTCTCTCTTTTTTTTCATGCAAGCTTTCTATTCACTGCTTTTTCTTGCTTCAAGAAACAATTTTATGATTTTTCAGATCATCAAATAACATTTCTCCTTTTTCTTTCATTCTTTCAAGAGCCAACAATTTTAACATTCATAAACAATCAGATTCAAAAATATGCACTGTTCAAGCATTCATTCAGAGAACAAGAGTATTGCCACAACATCAAAATAATTAAACTATTTTAAAATTTGAAATTCATGTACTTCTTTTTCTTTTTCAATTAGAAACACTTTTTATTTAAGAAAGGTGATGGATTCATAGGACATTCATAGATTTAAGACATAAACTCTAATTTTATTGATTATGGAATAAAAATAAGACTCAAAGATAAATATAAGAGCAGACCCATAATAATAGAAGACAGAAAATTAAAATCAAAAAAATAAATGACTCTTAAAATAATAAAGGTTATCACAGAGTTAGGACTCAATGATGACAAGTCATCTTAGCCTATTTTAACTAGTCTTTTTCTCTTGTTTTCATTAGAATTATGCACTTTCTTGAGCCATAAGCAAGCTAATTGAGTAGATTTTCATGTTTCCCTGGATTGAATCAATCATGTATGAATTCATGCCATTTCATGAGGTTTTATGCTAAAATTGTTGCATATTATGATAGAATGAATATCTCATGATTATGAGCATAGCTTTGATGAGTTTGGTTGATTAATTATAGGTGAAGAAAGCTTGGAGAAAGGTTGAAGTGAGAAGGAATAGCTAGGAGTAAAGAGAAGACAATGGAATAAGTGAAATTGAACCAGGAAGTAAAAAGCTGGACCTAAAGTTAGCATCAAACTTTTGCACAAACTTTTGGTTGAAAAGTTAGCTCCAACGTTAGCCCCCTAACTTGGAGGCTAACGTTGGAATTTGAAAATTCTCCCCTGGGCTCCAAAAGTTTGCGCCAACGTTAGCCCCCTAACTTGGAGGCTAACGTTGGCACATGAATTCCTCCCTGGCCATCCAACGTTTGCACCAACGTTAGCCCCCTAACTTGGAGGCTAACGTTGGCACATGAAAATTCAATGAGGAAGGAGCAAAATTTTGCGCCAACGTTAGCCCCCTAACTTGGTGGCTAACGTTGGCGCCACTAGCACACAAGGCAAGGCCAACGTTAGGGTCAAAGTTAGACCCCTAACGTTGGCACCAACGTTCATACCAGCAAATTGTGCTGGCTGCTATGAAAAGTTGGAGCCAAAGTTAGACCTAAAACTTTTGGTCCAACTTTTGCTAACCTCAAAACTGGTTCAATTGGTTCACTTTGGTTCTTCTCCAAACTTCAAGAGCAATCAACCAAGGCCTCTTTCAACCCAATTCCACCAAGAGCAAAGGCCCAACTCAAGGCTTGAAAATCATTTGAAGAAAGTGTATAAATAGGATAGAATTCAAGTTCTTCAGGGAGCTTTCCTTTTGAAATTTTCATAATAGTTTTCGGAGAGCTTTTGTTATTGAGTGAACTTTAATTTCTTTGTTTCCATTGCTTTCAATTTCATTTTACATTTGTCTTGGATCTTGGATTGGAGAATTGAAGAAATTCTGTTTCAATCTCAATCTTGGATCTCTCTGTTTCTTTACTGTTAATTGAATTTCATTTCCGGTTAACTGCTCTTCATCTATTCTCTTTGCAATTTACAATTCCCTTGCAATTGTTCTTGTTGGATCTAGGAAGGCATTGAGATCTAGACTTGGTTTTCTAGTCTCTAGGTCCTGAGATCCAAATCCCCAATTTACATTCTGTTTCTTTCCTTTCTATGTTCATTTACTTTTCTGCTTCATATCCGGTTCAATCTCAATTCCCTTTCCCTCTTCTGTTTAATGCAATTCAACTTTTCCTTGTCTAAATTCTGCAAATCCATTCCCCAATTCCCTTTACAATTCCAGCTGTTTACATTTCTTGCACTTTAAGATTCTGTAATTTACATTTCTTGCACTTTAAGTTTCTGCTATTTAATTTCGTGTCCTTTATGTTTCAGCAATTTATTTCTTGTTCTCTTTACTTCAATGCAATTTAATTCTGCAAGTCACAAAACCATCAACCAAATCTTGATTCGCTTGACTAAATCAACCACTAAGCTAAAATTGCTCAATCCTTCAATCCCTGTGGGATCGACCTCACTCCCGTGAGTTTTTATTACTTGATACGACCCGGTACACTTGCCGGTTAGATTTGTGTGTTTTGGGAGAGATTTGTTTTTCCTCCAAAATACTCATCACTCAACAACCTTGATTTTGAGAAGTGGATGCTCCCTCTTTTTGTGGGGTGCTTGGTCCTTCAAGGGAGAGCTTCTGGCACTTCAGCTCCTGTAGCTCACGCCCCTGCTTCTCCTGTTCCTTCAGCAGCTTGTAGAGCATGCAATTTTGATTCTGCTGTTCTTCCTTAAGTTGTTCCATAGCTTCTTGCAGATTGGTAACAGATGCTTCCAGGCGGGTCCAGTAGTCAATTTCAGGAATTTTTGGAAGGAACTCCTGCGCCCTCTTTTTGATGGAGTTGTCTTGCACGTGTCCTTCCATTGACTTCTTGGTGATTGGGTGCTCAATTAGGATGAATTCATCTACTCCCATCCTCACCCCAGCATCTTTACATAGCAGAGAAATTAAGCTTGGGTAGGCCAGTTTGGCTTCAGTGGAGTTCTTGTTTGCAATTATGTAAATCTCACAAGAAATCAGATGATGAATCTCCACTTCCTTTCCAAGCATAATACAATGAATCATCACTGCTCTTTTGACAGTGACCTCAGAGCGGTTGCTAGTGGGCAATATAGAACGCCTAATGAAGTCCAGCCAGCCTATTGCAACTGGTTTGAGATCTCCTCTCCTGAGTTGGTTTGGGAAACCTTTGGAATTGGTTATCCACTTAGTTCCAGGGAGGCATATGTCCTCTAGAACTTGATCAAGCCCCTTATCTACTCTCATCATTCTCCTATTAAAAGATTCAGGATCACCTTGTAGTTGAGGCAGTTTGAAGACCTCTCTTATTTTGTCCAGATGGAAGTAAATAATTCTTCCTCTGACCATGGTTCTATAAGTATGAAAGGCGGTTCCAGTCATTCTCTGCTTATCTGTCAGCCACAGATTTGAGTAGATTTCCTGAACCATGTTTCTTCCAACCTTTATTTCAGGATTGGCTAGAATTTCCCATTCTCTGTTTCGAATTTGCTCTTGGATCTCTGGATATTCATCTTCTTTCAGATTAAATTTAACTTTCGGGATCACTGACCTCAGACCCAATATTTTGTAGTAATGGTCTGCATGTTCTTTGGTTAGGAACCTCTCTTGATTCCAAAGACTCTTCGGAGTATTCTCTTTCTTGCCTCTTGTTTTGGTTTGTTTTCCCTTAGGTGCCATGATCTTGATGAGTCTTAGCTCAGTGATCACGGAAAAGCACACCAAACTTAGAGGTTTTCTTGCCCTCAAGTAAAAGAAAGGAAAGGGAGGAGAGAGGAGAAGAGGTAAATTCGAATGGTGTAGAGGAGGGGATGGCCGAAACTATATTTATAGGAGGAGGGGATGGCTTTCAAAAAATTTGAGAGAGATATGAAAAGATATGGAAAGAATTTGAGAAGATATTTGAGTTTTTGAAGAAGATTTGGAAAGGATTTGAAAGAATTTTGAGAAATAATTTAGAAAATTATTGAATGATGAGAATTGAGGGTAATAATGAAAGTTTGAAACATGTTTATGCAGAATATTTTGAGTTAAAACTTGAAAATTTGAGAAAAATTGAAGTTGGAAACAAAATCTCCTCCCCCTGTCTATCTGGCGTTAAACGCCCAGAATGGTATCCATTTTGGCGTTTAACGCCCAGTTGTTGGCCATTATGGGCGTTTAACGCCCAGCCAGGTACCCTGGCTGGCGTTAAATGCCAGAAACTCCTTTATCACTGGGCGTTTTGCTGAACGTCCAGGATACTGCAAATCTGGCGTTAAACCCCCAGAATGGTACCCATTCTAGCGTTTAATGCCCAAAATGGTACCTTTACTGGCGTTAAACGCCCAGAATGATACCCAGTTGATGAAAATGTATATCAAACCTCTAAAAGTATTAATTAAAATAAATAACTTGCTAATGGCTGGGTTGCCTCCCAGCAAGCGCTTCTTTATTGTCTTTAGCTGGACCTTTACTGAGCTTCATTCAAGCCTCAGTTTTGAGCATTCTTGCTCAAAATTGCCTTCAAGATAATGTTTCATTCTTTGTCCATTGACAATGAACTTTTTGTTAGAATCAATATCTTGAAGCTCAACATATCCATATGGTGACACTCCTGTAATCACATATGGTCCCCTCCATTGGGATTTTAATTTCCCAGGGAATAATCTGAGCCTAGAGTTGAATAGTAGAACTTTTTGTCCTGGCTCAAAGACTCTTGATGACAATTTCTTGTCATGCCATTTTTTTGCTTTTTCCTTATAAATTTTTGCATTTTCAAAAGCATTGAGTCTGAACTCTTCCAGCTCATTTAGCTGGAGCAATCTTTTCTCACCAGCTAACTTAGCATCCATGTTTAGGAATCTGGTTGCCCAGTAGGCTTTATGTTCCAGTTCCACGGGCAGATGGCAAACCTTGCCATACACAAGCTGTTATGGAGAGGTTCCTATAGGAGTGTTGAATGCTGTTCTGTATGCCCACAGAGCATCATCCAAGCTCTTTGCCCAATCCTTTCTACGGGCAATTACAGTCCATTCCAGGATTCTCTTTAGTTCTCTATCAGAGACTTCAGCCTGCCCATTTGTCTGTGGATGATACGGGGTTGCTACCTTGTGGCTAATTCCATATCGAACCATAGCAGAGTAAAGCTGTTTATTGCAGAAATGGGTTCCCCCATCACTGATTAGTACTCTGGGAACACCAAATCTGCTGAAAATATATTTCTGGAGGAACTTCAGCACAGTCTTGGTATCATTAGTGGGTGTGGCAATTGCTTCCACCCATTTAGATACGTAGTCTACTGCCACCAGAATGTAAGTGTTTGAGTATGATGGTGGGAAAGGACCCATGAAGTCAATACCCCATACATCAAACAACCCAATCTCTAAGATCCCTTGTTGAGGCATGGCATAACCATGAGGCAAGTTACCAGCTCTTTGGCAACTGTCACAGTTACGCACAAACTCTCGGGAATCTCTATAGAGAGTAGGCCAATAGAAGCCACATTGGAGGACTTTAGTGGCTATTCGCTCACTTCCGAGATGTCCTCCATACTGTGATCCATGGCAATGCCACAGTATCTTCTGTGCCTCCTCTCTAGGGACGTATATGCGGATCATTCCGTCAGCGCATCTCTTAAAGAGATATGGTTCATCCCATAAGTAGTACTTTGCATCAGAAATTATCTTTTTCTTTTGCATCCTACTGTACTCCTTGGGTATGAACCTCACAGCTTTATAATTTGCAATGTCTGCAAACCATGGTACCTCTTGAATGGCAAAGAGTTGCTCATTCGGAAAGGTCTCAGAGATCTCAGTGGAAGGAAGGGACGCCCCAGCTACTGGTTCTAACCAGGACAGGTGATCAGCTACCTGGTTCTCTGTCCCTTTTCTGTCTCTTATTTCTATATCAAACTCTTGCAGAAGTAAAACCCATCTTATGAGCCTAGGTTTTGAATCCTGCTTTGTGAGTAGATATTTAAGAGCAGCATGGTCAGTGTACACAATCACTTTTGATCCGACTAAATAGGATCTAAACTTATCAATGGCATAAACCACTGCAAGCAACTCTTTTTCTGTGGTTGTGTAATTCTTCTGTGCGTCATTTAGAACACGACTGGCATAGTAAATGATGTGCAGAAGCTTGCTATGCCTTTGTCCCAACACTGCACCAATGGCATGGTCACTGGCATCATACATTAATTCGAATGGTAATGTCCAGTCAGGTGCAGAGATGACTAGTGCTGTGACCAGCTTGGCTTTCGGGGTTTCAAATGCCTGCAGGCACTCTGTGTCAAACATAAATGGCGTGTCAGCAGCTAGCAGGTTGCTCAGAGGTTTTGCAATTTTTGAAATATCCTTTATGAATCTCCTATAGAATCCTGCATGCCCCAGAAAGCTTCTGATTGCCTTTACATTGGCAGGTGGTGGTAATTTTTCAATCACCTCTACCTTGGCTTGATCTACCTCTATTCCCTTGCTTAAAATTTTGTGCCCAAGGACAATTCCTTCAGTCACCATAAAGTGACATTTTTCCCAGTTTAAGACCAGGTTAGTTTCTTGGCACCTTTTCAGGACAAGTGTTAGATGATCAAGACAGGAGCTGAATGAGTCTCCAAATATTGAGAAGTCGTCCATGAAGACTTCCAGGAACTTCTCTACCATATCAGAGAAAATAGAGAGCTGCACCTCTGAAAGGTTGCAGGTGCATTGCAGAGACCAAAAGGCATTCTTCTGTAAGCAAATACTCGAGATGGACATGTGAATGCTGTTTTCTCTTGGTCTTGAGGATCCACTGCAATTTGGTTGTAGCTTGAATAGCCATCCAAAAAGCAGTAGTATTCATGACCTGCAAGTCTTTCTAGCATTTGGTCTATGAATGGTAAAGGAAAATGATCCTTTCTGGTGGCTGTATTGAGCCTTCTGTAATCAATACACATACGCCACCCTGTAACTGTTCTTCTGGGAACCAGTTCATTCTTTCCATTATGAACCACTGTCATGCCTCCCTTCTTAGGGACAACTTGGACAGGGCTCACCCAGGGGCTATCAGAAATAGGATAAATAATCCCAGCCTCTAGTAACTTAGTGACCTCTTTCTACACCACTTCCTTCATGGCTGGATTTAGCCGCCTCTGTGGTTGAACCACTGGCTTAGCATCATCCTCTAATAGGATCTTGTGCATACATGTTGCTGGGCTGATGCCCTGAAGGTCACTTATGGACCACCCAAGAGCTGTCTTGTGTGTCCTTAGTACTTGAATTAGTGCTTTCTCTTCCTGTGGATTTAAAGCAGAGCTTATGATCACTGGAAAAGTGTGACCCTCTCCCAGAAATGCATATTTCAGGGATGGTGGTAGTGGTTTGAGCTCAGGTTTAGGAGGTTTCTCCTCTTCCTGAGGGATTTTCAGAGGTACTTTTATTTCCTCTGATTCCTCCAGATCAGGCTGAACATCTTTAAAGATGTCTTCTAGCTCTGATTCAAGACTCTCAGTCATATTGATCTCTTCCACTAAAGAGTCAATAATATCAGTGCTCATGTAGTCATTTGATGTGTCTGGATGCTGCATAGCTTTGACAGCATTTAACTTAAACTCATCCTCATTGACTCTCAGGGTCACTTCCCCTTTTTGTACATCAATAAGAGTTCGTCCAGTTGCTAGGAAAGGTCTTCCTAGAATGAGAGTTGCACTCTTGTGCTCCTCCATTTCCAGCACTACAAAATCAGTGGGAAAGGCAAATGGCCCAACCTTGACAATCATGTCCTCAATGATGCCTGATGGATTTTTAATGGAGCCATCAGCAAGTTGAAGACATATCCGGGTTGGTTTGACTTCTTCAGTCAAGCCAAGCTTTCTAATAGTAGATGCAGGTATTAGGTTAATACTTGCTCCAAGGTCACATAGGGCTGTCTAGGTACAAGCACCCTCTAATGTGCATGGTATAATAAAGCTTCCTAGATCTTGAAGCTTCTCTGGTAAGCTTTTCAGAATGACTGCACTGCATTCTTCAGTGAGAAACACATTTTCAGTTTCTCTCCAATCCTTCTTATGACTTAAGATCTCTTTCATGAACTTAGCATAAGAGGGTATTTGCTCAAGTGCCTCTACAAACGGAATCTTCATTTCAAGAGTCCTGAGATAGTCTGCAAAGCGGGCAAATTATTTATCCTGTTTCGCTTGGTGGAGTTTCTGAGGATAAGGCATCTTGGCTTTATATTCTTCAACCTTAGTTGCTGCAGGTTTATTTCCTACAGTGGTGATTGGAGAAGCCTTCTAAGAGGGGTTATCATCAGCACTTGTAGGTGTCTGATCCCTCATTGGCGTTTGAACGCCAGGATTGGGTGCTGGATGGGCGTTTAACGCCAGCTTCCCACCCTTTTCTGGCGTTTGAACGCCAGAACTGGACAAGGAATGGGTGTTTAATGCCAACTTTTCCCCCTTTTCTGGCGTTTGAATGCCAGAGTTATTCCGTTATTCCTCTATAGGCTCTTGATGTCCTCAGAGGGATTTTGGGCAGTGGTTTGGTCATCCTCTGTCATTTGTTCCTTTCTTGACTTTTTGCTACTTTGAGCTGAGTTATTCAATGTCTTCCCGCTCCTTAGTTGGACAGCTTGGCATTCTTCTGTTATCTGTTTAGATAGCTGCTGTCTTGTTTGATTCAATTGTGCTTCTATATTCTTGTTAGAATTTTTAGTGTCTTGGAGCATCTCTTTGAATTCTGCTAATTGTTTTGTCATAAGGAGTAATTGCTAATTAAGTTCAACAATCTGTTCTTGAGGATTGGGATCAGTAGTTACTGCCATAGCCTCTTCTTTTATGGAGGACTCACTATTTGAGTACAGATGTTGATTTCTAGCAAATGTATCTATGAGCTCTTGAGCTTCTTCAATTGTTTTTCTCATGTGTATAGATCCACTAGCTGAGTGGTCTAGGGACATCTGAGCTTTTTCTGTAAGCCCATAGTAGAAGATGTCTAATTGTACCCACTCTGAAAACATTTCAGAGGGGCATTTTATCTGCATCCCTCTGTACCTCTCCCAGGCATTATAAAGGGATTCATGATCCTCTTGTTTACGGCCTTGGATGTCCAGCCTTAGCTATGTCATCCTTCTTGGAGGGTAAAATTGATTCAGGAATTTGTCTGTTAATTGTCTCCATGTTTTTATGCTTGATGTGGGTTGGTTATTTAACCACCTCTTAGCTTGATCTTTTACAGCAAATGGAAACAATAACAATCTGTAGACATCCTGATCCACTTCTTTATCATGTACTGTGTCAGCAATTTGTAAGAACTGTGCCAGAAACTCAGTAGGTTCTTCCTGTGGAAGACCGGAATACTGGCAATTTTGCTGCACCATGATAATGAGCTGAGGATTTAGCTCAAAGCTGCTTGCTTTGATGGGAGGTATACAGATGCTACTCCCATCTACAGCTGTAATGGGGTTAGCATATGACCCCAGAGTTCTTCTGGACTGTTCACTTCCACTTATGTCCATGATGGAGAAAAGGGAATTGATATGAATTATTATTTTTCTTAAAGTAACCGAAAATAATAAGTAAAATAAATGGAAAATAAAATAAAATTTCGAAAATAAAAAGAAAATAAAATAAAAGCAAATTGAAAACTAGATTAATTAATTAATTAAAAAGATTTTGAAATTAGCAATTAAAAAGATTTGATTTTTGAAAAAGATTTGAAAAGATCAATTTTTTGAAATTAGAATATTGACTTGACTAAAAAAAAGATATGATTTTGAAAATCTTTGACTAAATTAATGCAAAATTTTGAAATTTATGAGTAAAATAGGGAAAGGATATTTTTTTTTATTTTTGAATTTTAATGTGGGAAGAGAAAAACAACAAAATGACACTAAACTTAGAAATTTTAGATCAAAACACAGAGAACAAACAAGAAAAGTTTGAATGTCAAGATGAACACCAAGAACACTTTGAAGAACAAGATGAACACCAAGAAACAAATTTTTGAAAAATTTTTAAGTAAATAAAAGAATAAAAACACCAAACTTAAAATTTTTAGAAAATAAAGCACAAATTTTCGAAAAATTAAAAGAAAACACAAAGAAGACACCAAACTTAGAAATTTTAAAAATCAAGAAAGAACTAAAGACATGCAATTTCGAAAAATTAAAAGAAAATACAAGCATGCAATTGACACCAAACTTAAAATATGAAAATAAACTCAAATAAAAGACTCTAAACCAACAAAAATAAAATATTCCTAATCTAAGCAACAAGATAAACCGTCAGTTGTCCAAACTCGAACAATCCCCGGCAACGGCACCAAAAACTTGGTGCACGAAATTACAATCACACTTTTGCAACTCTGCACAACTAACCAGCAAGTGCACTGGGTCGTCCAAGTAATACCTTACATGAGTAAGGGTCGATCCCACGGAGATTGTCGGCTTGAAGCAAGCTATGGTTATCTTGTAACTCTTAGTCAGGATATCAATAATTCTCAGATTTAATTGTAAAAAGTAAAAGAACATGAAATAAATACTTGTTATGTAGTAATGAAGAACAGGTTGGGGCTTTGGAGATGCTTTGTCTTCTGAATCTCTGCTTTCCTACTATCTTCTTCTTCATGCACGCAAGGCTCCTTCCATGGCAAGCTTTATGTTGGGCATCACCGTTGTCAATGGCTACATCCCGTTCTCTCAGTGAAAATGTTCCAAATGCGCTGTCACTGCACGGCTAATCATCTGTCGGTTCTCGATCATGTCGGAATAGGATCCATTGATCCTTTTGCGTCTGTCACTACGCCCAACACTCACGAGTTTGAAGCTCGTCACAGTCATCCCTTTCCAGATCCTACTCAAAATACCACAGACAAGGTTTAGACGTTCCGGATCTCAGGAATGACCGCCAATGAATCTAGCTTATACCACGAAGACTCTGATTTGAATCATGAAGCTAAGAGATATGCATTCAATCTAGGGTAGAATGGAGGTGGTTGTCAGGCACGCGTTCATAGGTGAGAATGATGATGAGTGTCACGAATCATCACATTCATTAAGTTGAAGTGCGAATGAATATCTTAGAATGGAAGCAAGCGTAATAGAATGGAAAACAGTAGTAATTGCATTAATTCATGAAGAACAGCAGAGCTCCTCACCCCCAACAATGGGGTTTAGAGACTCATGCCATAGAGAATACAACAAGAAACGTGTAAATTGTCATGAGGTACAAGATGAATCACTGAAAGTAGTATTTATAGTAAACTAGTGACCTAGTGTTACAGAAAATGAGTAAGCTAGGGTGTTTATTGTAAAAATCCACTTCCGGGGCCCTCATGGTGTGTGCTTGAGCTGAGCATTGAAGCTTTCATGTGTAGAGACATTTTCTGGAGTTAAACGCCAGTTTTTATGCCAGTTTGGGCGTTTAACTCCAGCTTTTGTGCCAGTTTTGGAGTTAAACGCCAGAATTCTTGAGCTAACTTAGAGCGCCTGTTTGGGCCATCAAATCTCAGGCAAAGTATGAACTATTATATATTGCTGGAAAGATCAGGATGTCTACTTTCCAACGAAATTGAGAGCACGCCAATTGGGCTTCTGTAGCTACAGAAAATCCACTTTGAGTGCAGGGAGGTCAGAATCCAACAGCATTTGCAGTCCTTTTCTAGCCTCTGAATCAGATTTTTGCTCAGGTCCCTCAATTTCAGCCAGAAAATACCTAAAATCACAGAAAAACACACAAACTCATAGTAAAGCCCACAAAAGTGATTTTTATTGAAAAACTAATATAAACATAATAAAAACTAACTAAAATATACTAAAAACATACTAAAAACATACTAAAAATAATGCCAAAAAGCGTATGGATTAACCACTCATCAGTGATGGTGGCGTTTCCTTCTTGGGGAACCAATGATGTCCTTGAGCTCTTCTATGTCTCTTCCTTGTCTTTGTTGCTCCTCCCTCATTGCTCTTTGATCTTCTCTAATTTCATGAAGGATGATGGAATGCTCTTGATGTTTCACCTTTAGTTGCTCCCAATAATTGTGTGGAGGAAAATGTATCCCCTGAGGTATCTCAGGGATCTCTTGATTTGCAGTCAAATGTTCTACCACTGAGCTATAGAGCCTTGAGATGAATCTCTCCATCTCCTATGACTCGGAGGTGGAAGCTTCTGTCTTCCCTTTCCTCTTTCTAGAGGTTTCTCTGGCCTTAGGTGCCATCAATGGTTATGGAGAAACAAAAAAAGCTATGCTTTTACCACACCAAACATAGAATATTGCTCGCCCTCGAGCAAAAGAAGAAAGAATATAAGAAGAAGAAGAAGATATGGAGGAGATGGAGGGGTGTGTGTATTCGGCTATATGGGTGGGATTGGGTGGGGTAGAGATTTTGAATTTTGAAGGTAGGTGGGGTGTATGGATGTGAGTGGTGAAGAGGTGATGGGGAAGAGAGATTGAGGTGATTGGTGAAGGGTTCTTGGGAAAGGGTGATATAGGATTATGAGGAGGGAAGGTGAGTGGAGGTATGTGGGGATCCTTTTGGGGTCCACAGATCCTGAGGTGTCAAGGATTTACATCCCTGCACCAATTAGGCATGCAAAATGCCCTTGCATGCATTTATGGCATTTAAACACCGAAGTGATGCTTGTTCTGGGCGTTCAACGCCCATGTGCAGCATGTTTCTGGTGTTGAATGCCAGCTTCATGCTTGTTTCTGGCGTTTAGCGCCAGCTCTATGCTCTGTTCTGGCTGGCTGGCGTTTAAACGCCAGTAAGTCCTTCCTCTAGGGTGTGATTTTCCTTCTGCTATTTTTTATTTTGTTTTTAATTTTTGTATTTATTTTGTGATTCCACATGATCATGAACCTAATAAAACATGAAAGAACAATAAAATAAAAATAAAATTAGATAAATAAAAATTGGGTTACCTCCCAACAAGCGCTTTTTTAATGTCAATAGCTTGACAGTGAGCTCTCATGGAGCCTCACAGATGTTCAGAGCATTGTTGAGACTTCCCAACACCAAACTTAGAGTTTGGATATGGGAGTTCAACATCAAACTTTAGAGTTTGGTTATGGCCTCCCAACACCAAACTTAGAGTTTGACTGTGGGGGCTCTGGTTGACTCTGCAGTGAGAGAAGCTTTTTATGCTTCCTCTCCATGGTTACAGAGAGAGATCCTTGAGTTTTAAACATAAGGTTGTCCTCATTTAGTTGAAGGATCAATTCTCCTCTGTCCACATCAATCACAGCTCTTGCTGTGGCTAGGAAGGGTCTTCCAAGAATGATGGATTCATCCTCATCCTTCCCAGTATCCAGGATTATGAAATCAACAGGGATGTAAAGGCCTTCAACCTTTACTAGCATGTCCTCTACTTGTCCATAAGCCTGTTTTCTGGAATTGTCTGCCATCTGTAATGAGATTCTAGCAGCTTGTACCTCAAAGATTCCTAGTTTCTCCATTACAGAGAGTGGCATGAGGTTTATTCCTGACCCCAGGTCACATAGAGCCTTCTCAAAGGTCATGGTGCCTATGGTACAAGGTATTAGGAACTTTCCAGGATCCTGTTTCTTCTGAGGCAATCTCAGTTGATCCAGATCACTCAGTTCATTGATGAGCAAGGGAGGTTCATCTTCCCAAGTCTCATTACCAAATAATTTGGCATTCAGCTTCATGATTGCACCAAGGTACTTGGCAACTTGTTCTTTAGTAACATCCTCATTCTCTTCAGAAGAAGAATACTCGTCAGAGATCATGAATGGCATAAGGATGTTTAATGGAATCTCTATGGTCTCTAGATGAGCCTCAGCTTCTTTTGGTTCCTCAAAGGAAAACTCCTTGTTGATCACTGGACGTCCCAGGAGGTTTTCCTCACTGGGATTCACGTCCTCCTCCTCTCTTGTGGGTTCGGCCATGATGGTCAATTCAATGGCTTTGCACTCTCCTTTTGGATTTTCTTCTGTATTGCTTCGGAGAGCACTAGGAGGGATTTCAGTGATCTTCTTACTCAGCTGGCCCACTTATGCTTCCAAATTTCTAATAGAAGACCTTGTTTCATTCATGAAACTTAGAGTGGCCTTAGATAGATCAGAGACTATATTTGCCAAGCTAGATGGATTCTGCTCAGAACTCTCTGTCTTTTGCTGAGTAGATGATGGAAAAGGCTTGCTATTGCTAACCCTGTTTCTTCCACCACTGTTAAAGCCTTGTTAAGGCTTTTGATCCTTCCATGAGAGATTTGGATGATTTCTCCATGAGGGATTATAGGTGTTTCCATAGGGTTCACCCATATAATTCACCTCTACTATTGCAGGGTTCTCATGATCATAAGCTTCTTCCTCAGAAGATGCCTCTTGAGTACTGTTGGATGCAGCTTGCATTCCATTCAGACTCTGAGAAATCATATTGACTTGCTGAGTCAATATTTTGTTCTGAGCCAATATGGCATTCAAAGTATCAATTTCAAGAACTCCCTTCTTCTGAGGCATCCCATTACTCACAGGATTCCTCTCAGAAGTGTACATGAACTGGTTGTTAGCAACCTTGTCAATAAGTTCTTGAGCTTCTGCAGGTATTTTCTTTAGGTGAATGGATCCACCTGCAGAAGTATCCAATGACATCTTAGCTAATTCAGACAGACCATCATAGAATATATCCAGGATGGTCCATTCTGAAAGCATGTCAGAGGGACACTTTTTGATCAGTTGCTTATATCTCTCCCAAGCTTCATAGAGGGATTAACCTTCTTTCTGTCTAAAGGTATGAACATCCACTCTAACTTACTCAGCTTTTGAGGAGGAAAGAACTTGGCTAAGAAAGCCATGACCAGCTTATCCCAAGAGTTCAGGCTATCTTTAGGTTGAGAATCCAACCATATTCTAGCTCTATCACTCACAGCAAAAGGGAAAAGCATGAGCCTGTAGACTTCAGGATCTACTCCATTAGTGTTAATAGTATCACAGATCTACAAGAATTCAGTTAAGAATTGAAAGGGATCTTCAGATGGAAGTCCATGAAACTTGCAGTTTTGTTGCATCAGAGAAACTAATTGAGGTTTACGCTCAAAATTGTTTGCTCCAATGGTAGGGATGGAGATGCTTCTTCCATGTAAATTGGAATTAGGTGCAGTAAAGTCACCAAGCATCTTCCTTGAATTATTATTATTTTCGGCTGCCATCTCCTCTTCCTGTTCGAAAATTTCTGTAAGGTTGTCTCTGGATTGTTGTAATTTAGCTTCTCTTAGTTTCCTCTTCAGAGTCCTTTCAGGTTCAGGGTCTGCTTCAACAAGAATGTTCTTGTCCTTGCTCCTGCTCATATGAAAAAGAAGGGAACAGAAAAATAATAATAGGGATCCTTTTTACCACAGTATAGAGGTTCCCTTGTGTGAGTAGAAGAAAAGAAGAGTAGAAGAGAGAAAAGAAAGGAGAATCCAAACAGAAGGGTGAGGATAGGAGTAGTGATTTGAGATGAAGAGAAGTGTTAGTAAATAAATAAATAAATAGAAGGAGATGAGAGGAAGAAGTTTTCGAAAATAAATTTTGAAAAGGGGTTAGTTATTTTCGAAAATTAGAGGAGAATTAAAATTAAAATTAAAATTTAAATAATTAATTAACTAAAAAGAATTTTTTTGAAAAAGATGGAGGTATTTTCGAAAATTAGAGAGGGATAGTTAGGTAGGTAGTTTTGAAAGAGATAAGAAACAAACAAAAAGTTAATTAGTTAGTTGAAACAAATTTTGAAAATAAATTTTTAAAAGATAAGAAGATAAGAAGTTAGAAAAGATATTTGAAAAAGATATGATATGAAAAGGTATGATTAAAAAGATATGATTTTGAAAAAGATAAGATAAAAAGATATTTTTGAAAAGATATGATTGAAATTAGTTTTGAAAAAGATTTGATTTTTAAAATCGCAATTAATGACTTAATTCACAAGAAATCACAAGATATGATTCTAGAACTTAAAGTTTGAATCTTTATTAACAAGTAAGTAACAAATTTGAAATTTTTGAATCAAAACATTAATTGTTGATAATATTTTCGAAAATATGATATAAAATTAAGAAAAAATATTTTTGAAAAATATTTTTAAAATTTTCGAAAATAAATAAGAAAAATGAAAAAGATTTGATTTTTGAAAAAGATTTTGAAAAGATAAGATTTTTAAATTGAAAATTTGATTTGACTCATAAGAAACAATTAAATTTTAAAAAGTTTTGAAAAAGTCAATTCAAATTTATTAAAATTTATGAGTGAAAAAGGGAAAGATATTTTTTTGATTTTTTGAATTTTTAATGAAGAAAGAGAAAAACATGAAAAAGACTCAATGCATGAGAATTTTTAGATCAAAATAATGAATGCATGCAAGAACACTACGAATGTCAAGATGAACACCAAGAACACTTTGAAGATCAAGATGAACATCAAGACTTATTTTTGAAAATTTTTAATGAAAGAAAAACATGCAAGACACCAAACTTAGAGATTTTCAAAAATTAGACACTAACAAGTTAAAAATGCATATGAAAAACAAGAAAAGACACAAAATAAGAAAAAATCAAGATCAAACAAGAAGGCTTACCAAGAACAACTTGAAGATCATGAAGAACACTATGAATGCATGAATTTTCAAAAAATGCATAAAATTTTTAGAAAAACTGCAATTGACACCAAACTTAAAAATTGACTCAAGACTCAAACAAGAAACAAAAATTATTTTTGATTTTATGATTTTATTAAATTTTTTTGGATTTTTGTATATTTTTATATTTTTTTGAAAACATATAGGAAAAAGGAAGCAATGAATTCACAGTCCTCAATCAAGATTCTAGGAATCATACCAGGTTAGTCTAAAGCTTGATGGTCAGCCAAACTTCAGCATACCATTTTGAAACTTTAGAATTCATTCTTAAAAATTTTAGAATAATTTTTGAAAACAAAGGGAAAAGAAATTTTTTTTGAAAGATTTTCGAAACCAAATAGTTTTTTTTTTTGAAAATAAAATGAAAAGAAAATTACCTAATCTGAGCAACAAGAAGAACCGTCAGTTGTCCAAACTCGAACAATCCCCGGCAACGGCGCTAAAAACTTGGTGCACGAAATTGTGATCCCTGGTAATGGCTCCAAAAACTTGGTGCTCTAATCTAAATTCATAATTTGTCACAACTTCGATACAACTAACCAGCAAGTGCATTGGGTCGTCTAAGTAATAAAACCTTACGTGAGTAAGGGTCGATCCCACGGAGATTGTTGGTATGAAGCAAGCTATGGTCATCTTGTAAATCTCAGTCAGGCGGATATCAAATGGTTATGGAGTTTTCGAATAATAATAAATAAATAAATAGAAAATAAAGATAGGAATACTTATGCAAATCATTGGTGAGAATTTCAGATAAGCGTATAGAGATGCTTTCGTTCCTCTGAACCTCTGCTTTCCTGCTGTCTTCATCCAATCATTCCTACTCCTTTCCATGGCAAGCTTTATATAGGGCATCACCGTTGTCAATGGCTACATCCCATCCTCTCTGTGAAAAAGGTCCAAATGCTCTGTCACGGCACGGCTAATCATCTGTCGGTTCTTGATCATACTGGAATAGGATCCATTGATCCTTTTGCGTCTGTCAGTATGCCCAGAACTCGCGAGTTTGAAGCTCGTCACAGCCATCCCTTTCCAGATCCTACTCGGAATACCACAGACAAGGTTTATACTTTTCGGATCTCAGGAATAGCCATCCATGGGTTCTAACTTATACCACGAAGACGCTAATAACTCGGACTCGGTCCCCTGTATTAGATATCCAAGAGATATCCATTCAATCGAAGGTAGAACGGAAGTGGTTGTCAGGCATGCGTTTATAGGGGAATGATGATGACTTTTTCACGATCATCACATTCATGCTGAAGTGCGAATGAATATCTTAGAAGCGGAATAAGTTGAATTGAATAGAAAAACAATAGTACTTTGCATTAATCTTTGAGGAACAGCAGAGCTCCACACCTTAATCTATGGTGTGTAGAAACTCTACCGTTGACAATACATAAGTGATAAGGTCCAGGCATGGCCGAATGGCCAGCCCCTATGATCTAAGAACTAGACGTCCCAAGATGATCCAAAGATGATAAAAATTCCTATTTATACTAAACTAGTTACTAGGGTTTACAGAATTGAGTAAATGATGCAGAAATCCACTTCCGGGACCCACTTGGTGTGTGCTTGGGCTGAGCTTGATGTTTACACATGGAGAGGTCATTCTTGGAGTTGAACGCCAGTTTTTAACGTGTTTCTGGCGTTGAACTCTACTTTGCAACTTGTTTCTGGCGCTGGACGCCAGACTGCAGCATGGAACTGGCGTTGAACACCAATTTACGTCGTCAATCCTTATTTAAAGTATGGACTATTATATAATGCTGGAAATCCCTGGATGTCTACTTTCCAATGCAATTAGAATCGCGCCATTTGGAGTTCTGTAGCTCCAGAAAATCCACTTTGAGTGTAGGAAGGTCAGAATCCAACAACATCAGCAGTTCTTTTTCAACCTCTGAATTTGATTTTTGCTCAAGTCCCTTAATTTCAGCCAGAAAATACCTGAAATCACAGAAAAACACACAAACTCATAGTAAAGTCCAGAAAAGTGAATTTAACATAAAAACTAATAAAAACATCCCTAAAAGTAACTAGATCCTACTAAAAACATACTAAAAACAATGCCAAAAAGCGTATAAATTATCCGTTCATCACGTGCCACGCCTAGCTCCTGGCGTGCCACGCCTAGCTCCTGGCGTGCCACACCTAGCTCCTGGCGTGCCACGCCAGTGCATTTATGTGGCGTTTGCTCCCATGTGGCATACCAGTTTCACACGCCCAGCTTCTTGTTTGTCTTCTTCCCATTTTTGATGCCTTTTTCACCTAAAATTCAGCACAACTCATCTCAAAGTGGTGTACCATAATATTCATCAAATAATGCATGAATTGTACTGATCAAATGAGATTTATGCTCTTTTATGGTCTTCTTTATGCAAGAAAGATGGGTAGATGATGCAAGTCATCAGCACGCGTTCGCGTCATCCATGCGTTCGCGTCGCTTGTATTCTGCGCTAGGCACGCATCCGCATCGTCCATGCGTGCGCATCACTGCCATTTTCTTCAAAACTTCATTTTGTGCGTTCCTTCCAGTTTTGCACGTTTCCTTTCTATCCTCTAAGCCATTCCTGCCCTATGAAGCCTGAAATTACTTAACACACAGATCACGGCATCGAATGGTTAAATTGAATCATGCAATTCTAATTACTATCCACTTATATATATATAAAGCTTATATATGGTTAAATTGGGTCCAATTTTCAAGGAATCACATATGCATAACTAAGGGCCAAATCATATTAAAATACATTCACAATTGAGTTGAGTTAATCAAAAGAGTTCACAAACTTGCAAGACAATCAGTGATCAATCATGGATATATGGAAATGAGCTATTGAACCCTTATTGGATTTGTGTATACACTCTAGTCACTCAGTGTTTGGGGTTAATCACTCTATTCTTCTCTAGTCATGCTTTCTAAAACTTTGTTCTTCATCTAACCAATCAACAAATATTTAATGTACACATGCAAACATCATGAGGTCTTTTTCAAGGTTGTAATGGGGCTAAGGTAAAGGTGAGGGCATATATATAAGGCTGAGTGAGCTATAAGTTGAATCCTTGATTAGTCTAAGATCTCACCTAGCATATACATACTCTTATACCATTTTTAAATTGTGCCTAGCTACCCAATTTTCCCACTTTGGTATCACATACTCATGCATCAAATTATTTTTAATTTTATCCTATGTGCATTGACCTTTTTAATAAACTTATTATTGGGGTAATTTTGTTCCCTTATTTTTTTATATACTTAAAATGTTTTTTTTTATTCAAAAAAAAGAAAACATAACATTATCAATGCACATGGATTCTTTTAATTATTTAAGTTTCACATGAGCATGCTCCCAAATTCTGATTATTTTATCCATTTAATCCTTTCCTATCAACCCACGTTTCCACAGTTCCCCATACTTAATTGTTACACAATCTCTATCTTAAGCTAACCAAAGATTCAATTTGGGATATTTGATTTGTTTTTCTGCTTAAGATTAGTGATGTGGTTATAGAACAGAAGGGGATTAAAAGGTTCAAGGGGGCTAACAAGGTGATGGCAGGGCATTTTGGCCAGTTTCACTGACCTTTTCTTTATGGTTTTAAGGTAGTTTCATGCATTTTCTTAGGAAATAAGCAAGTTTTGGGTAAATAATCACTTACATCTTGATTCAAGCAAACATTGTGAATTTTACATGATTTCATGAGAATTATACATGAATTAAAGGACAAATTGAATGATGAATGTCTCATAACTTGGATCACAGCTTCGATGCACTTTATTGCTTGATTTCAGGATAAAGGAAGCAAGGAAGAACCACGTTAGCAGCCATGTTAGTCTAGCTAACGTGACCACTAACGTGGAATGAAGGCTAGCTTGCAACGTTAATGAGAAAAGTGATTGCCAATAACACCTTCGTGAGCTATCATAGCCCACGTTAGTTGCCACGTTAACTATGTTAACGTGGAAGCTAACGTGGAAGAGAAGTAGAACTCCAACATTAGTGGTAAAAGTAAGTGCCACTAACGTTCCAAGAGGGGCAATTGGCCACGTTAAGAGCCACGTTAACTTAGTTAACGTGAGCTCTAACGTGGAAGAAGAAGATGATGCCAACGTTAGTGACACTCACCTTTGTCACTAACGTTGGACTAAGCCCATATTGGCTACGTTGAAAGCCACGTTAACCTAGTTAACGTGGACTCTAACGTGGAGGGAGCAAGAATCACCAACGTTAATGACACTCACCTTTGTCACTAACGTTGGATTGAGCCACTATGAGCCACGTTAGTCACCACGTTAATTACATTAACGTGGAAGCTAACATGGAGAAGAGGGATGATGAGCCAACGTTAGTGACACTCACCTTTGTCACTAACGTTGGAGATAGCTATCAATACCACGTTAGAAGTCACGTTAAGTTAGTTAACGTGAACTCTAACGTGGGAAGTAGGGGCGTTCTGAAGCGTTAGTGACAAAGGTAAGTGTCACTAACGCTCTCGAAGATTTGGCAAGCCTACGTTAAAGGCCACGTTAACTATTCTAACGTGAACTCTAACGTAGGGAGAAAGGGGTACTCTTAACGTTATTGAAAAAGGTAAACCCCAGTAACATTTACGAAGGGCCAAGGGTCAACGTTAGTGGTCACGTTAGTGCCACTAACGTTGAAGTTAACGTCGACCACTTTGGGTTAGGAACGTTAGTGGAAAAGGTGATTGTCACTAACGTTCTCAACCCCACATTTTCACTTAATGTTAACACCACTAATGCCCTAAGCTAAAGTCCCTGCCTACTTTACACTTTCTCTGCAAGTAAAGCTGAGCCCACTGAAGAAGATAACTGCTTCAACTCAAGATCCAAAGGCCCATATCCAAGACTTGAAGAGCCAACTAAAAGATCAGAAGAATAGTATAAATAGGGAGAGCTTTGAACTAGAAAAGGGAGCTTGGGGAGCTTGGGGAGCTTTTGGGCATTATTACAATTACTCACTGTATTTTACTTTCTCTGCACTTCTAGTTTAACTTTCAGAATGTACTCTCCATCTTTGATTTCCATTCCCAGAGCTATGAACAACTAAACCCCTTTCATTGGGTTAGGGAGCTCTGTTGTAATTTGATGGATCAATAATAGTTTTCATAATCCTTCTTCTTTCTTTTCTCTTGATTTTACTAGAAAGCTTTCAATCTTCATCCAATTGAGTAGTTATCTTGGAAAAGAAGCTATTCATACTTGGATCTCTTCTGAACCTTGGAAAAGGGATGAAGAGATCATGCTAGAAATATTTTCTCATGTTGGACCAAATTGGGGTTTGTGCGGATATGGTGACATATAATTCTCCCAATACTTTGATTTGGAAATACATGTGGTATAATCAGTGACCACACTTCATCTCTTCTCATGAGCAATTAGACTAAGGAATTAGCTATTGATCTGATTTGAGAGATTGAATTACCAAGGAATTGGAATTCAATCACTTAAGATTGCCAAGGAGATCAATGAATGCATTGATTGAGGAAGAGATGAAAATGAACTTGATCCGGAGAATGCAACATCTCCTAAGCCCAATGAATTCCCCATTTCTGATCTTACCCATTCTCTTTACTTATTGCCATTTACTTTCATGCTAAACTTCCTTTCCCCATTTAAGATTCTGCAATTTACTTCCCGTCATTTATTTTCTGCTATTTACTTTTCTGCCATTTAATTTCCTGCAATTCTAAACTCACTTTCTGCTTAGCTCAACTAGAACGTTCTTCTAATTAAAGTGGCTTGACCAATCAATCCCTGTGGGATTCGACCTCACTCTACTGTGAGTTTTTACTTGACGACTGATGAGAGTACTTTTGTGTGGTCTAGAAATTTGCGGATAAATCCTCGTTGCAAGTATAGTTTCTAAACCTTCAAAAGTCCTATCATACAAACATTTTGGTTGTCACAAGTAACAAACCCCTTTTTAAATTGATTACCGAAGTATTCAAACCTCGGGACGTCTTCTCAAGGAATTGCAGGGAGGTATGTTCTTTTTATTGGTTATGAGTTTGTAAATTGGGGGTTTTGAAAGTGAGGAAGCAGTATGTTGAACAAAAAGAATAAAATAAAATAGTAATAATAAAATAAACTCTTGGCAAGGTATAAGAACTGGAAGTCCTATCCTAGTTATCCTTATCAATTGTGATGAGAATGGATTTTTCTCCCACTTTGTTAACCTCTAACTATGAAGGTAAGTTAAGTGGATGAATTAATTTTGATTCCTCAAGTCCTAGCTTTTCCTTGGGAAAAGATAGAGTTATTGGAACCCGAATTAATTCTTGAAGAATTCTAATTTTCACTCAACAATGAGTTTGATAACTCAAGTGTCTCCAATGACTCAACCAAAGCCAAAAGGGAAAATATCTAAATTAAATTAAAAGCATTTATAAATGAAGCAAAGCAAAATTAAATCTGAAAATATCTCGAATTGCATTCACAAAGGAACTTAAATCTGACATGGACATTCATAAATTAAATTGGAGAACTAAATAAAAGAAACATTAAACCTGGGATTGAGAGTCACTCTTAAAACTAAGAGAAATCCTAAATCCTAATCCTAAGAGAGAGGAGAGAACCTCTCTCTTTAAAACTACATCTACTCCTAAAATTGTGAATATGAAAGCCTGTTTTATGAATGGATGTATTCCTCCACTTTATAGCCTCTAATATGTGTTTTCTGGGCTGAGAACTAGGTCAGAAACAACCCAGAATTCGCTCGTTGCGAATTCAAACATGCTGAATTTCCGTCACTGCGACGGGGCCGCATGGAGCACGCGGTCGCATCGCCTAGCGTCAGAGAAACTATGGCATATTATATATCAAATCGAAGCCCTGGATGTTAGCTTTCCAACGCAACTGAAACCGCATCATTTGGACCCTTGTAGCTAAAGTTATAGCCGTTTGAGTGCGAATAGGTCAGGCTGGACAGCTTAGCAATTTCTCCAACTTCTTGTATTCCTTCCACTTTTGCATGCTTCCTTTCCATCCTCTGAGTCATTCCTTCCCTGTAATCTCTAAAATCACTTAACACACATATTAAGGCATATAATGGTAATAAGAGAGGATTTTAAACTTAGGGAACTTAAGGCCAAAGAAGCATGTTTTCAATCAAAGCACATAATTAGGAAGGCAAATGTAAAACCATGCAAATAGTATGAATAAGTGGGTAAAGAGTTGATAAAAACCACACAATTGAGCACATGATAAACCATAAAATAGTGGTTTATCAACCTCCCCACACTTAAACATTAGCATGTCCTCATGCTAAGCTCAAGAGAAACTATAAAGAATGAAGAGGAATGGTATGAAATGTAACCTATCTATATGAATGCAACTACATGCAAAATGTTTCTACCTACTTGGTCAAAAATAAATAAATTCTCCAAGACAAATATAAATCAGATTCCACTAATTCAAATCATACAAAATAAGGTACAAGTGAACTTGTAAGAAGATAGCTCATGAAAGCAGGGAATATAGAATTTAGTACTGAACCCTTACTGGTAGTGTATATCACTCTAACTCTCAAGTGTCTAGGGTCAATCACTCTACTCTTCTCTAATCATGCTTTCTAAACTTTGTTCTTCATCTAACCAATCAACAAATATTTAGTATACCAATGCAAACATAATGAGGTCTTTTCAAGGTTGTAATGGGGCTAAGGTAAGGGCGAGGGTATATATATATGGCCAAGTGAGCTATAATATAAATCTTTGACTAACCTAAGCTCTCACCTAATATACATATACTCTATATGCTATTAAATTCATGCCTAACTACCCATAATTCCCACTTTTGTATCACATACTCATGTATCAACTTTTTCTTTTTAATTTATCGCATGTGCATTGATTTTTTCATTAACTTAACATTGGGGTAATTTATCACATACTCACATACTCTATTTTTTTTTTCTCTTTTTCTATTTTTTTTCTCTTTTTTTTTGAATCATAAAACCAAACATAACTTATCAATGCACATAGATTCTCCATTATTTTTCTATTTTGGTTTTTCATGAGTAAGTTCCCAAATTCCTAATATTCAAATAAATTAGAAACATGATACATTCCCTTATTAACCCAAGTTCCCACAATTTCCCCACACTTAGTTGATGTACAATCCCTATCTTAAGCTAACCAAAGATTCAATTGGGATATTTAATTGTTTTTCTACTTAAGGCTAGTGATGTGATAAAATACAGAAGAAATGGGGATTAAAAGGCTCAAGGGGCTAACAAAGGTGATGTAAAAGGTAGGCTTATTTGGGATAAGTGAGCTAATAACAAATAATGGCCTCAATCATATGCAAGCATGTAAATACACTAAATAATGGACATATAGATTGGAACAAAGCAAAGATTGCAATTATAGAGAAGAAAACACACAGGATAAAATATTTATGGTTAAATAATGTAACCATATAAATAAGCTCAAATTTCATAGGTTGTGTGTTCTTTAGCTCAAAAATCATGTTCAAAATACAACTTCCAAACAAGTTTTAATATAAATTTTTTTTCAATTTAAATTAGTGAAAATTTTCAAAAATAGTCCTAAAATGAAATTTATAACTTTAACCAAGTAGTAACTAAATTCACAAAATCAAATAAATATGCAATCAAACATGCAAATGCAACAACTAACAAGGAAAATAAACCATTGGTGTTGAGATAGATGAGTAACTAACCCATGGAGATCGGTATCGACCTCCCCACACTTAAAGATTGCACCGTCTTCGGTGCATGCTAAGATGTGCAAGTGGACGGGTTGTTCCAACTGATGCTTTTCTTCAAGGATTGTGCAGATGGACTTGTTTGTCTCCCCTTATAGAAGTTTTTCCCTTTTTCCATCTTCGGTGGCCAGCCTGAAAGAAGAGAAAAAGAAAAAGAGTAACCTAAAAATAAAGATAAGAAAATAAATGAAATATGGGTGTTAATGCCAAATAATAGAGGTCTCATTCACATGGAAGCTTCAACATGCAAGTGAGAAAATAATAGAAGTACATGGCAAATCAAGAGTGCAAAAATTTGCAACAATAGGAAAGAGAGTGTGGGTATGGAGAGATAATATAAATTCATGTCAATGTAAAAGTAATACAGGTATAAAAGGTTGGCATTGATATAAATAATATTACCTATCTAGAATAAAACAAGTAACTAAGCACCCAAAATAATTCAAGAGAAGATGCAACAGCTAAATAAGAAAATTTTAACACCAAAGGAAAAATAAAGAATTTAGAAAAGAAAACAAAAATATGCACAAAATTATGATGCAATGAATAAAATATGTAAATAAATTAAGTAAAATAAAATAAAAGATAAGAAGAATGAGAAGGGAAAGAAGGGAAGAAGAAGTAAGTAAGAAAGGAGGGAGGAAAAATTAGGATTGGGGGAGAAAAGATAAGATATTTGGCAAATTAGGATAAGCTGTGCGGCGCAAGCGACGCGGTCGCGTGGGGCACGCGGTCGCGCGGCTTACGCTTAAACTGATTGACGCGGTCGCGTCGGTCACGCGGTCGCGTGACCCGTTTTATGCTACTGGCGCGAGGGCAGCCTCGCTCTCGCACAACTCTCTGTTCAAAAATCATTAATTGCCAAATATTGGGTGACGCTATCGCATGGGCCATGCGATCGCGCGAGTGGACACTTAGTAGGATGTGACGCGGCCGTGTGAGGCACGCGGTCGCGTGAGATGGATTGCGCGTCCAGCGCCAGTCCAGTACCACTCTAGCAAAACTTTCGGCTGTGCACCCTTTTTACGTCGAAATCCAGGTCACGCGGCCGCTTGGGGAACGCGGTCGCGTGGTAGGCCATTATTCCCATATGACGCGGTCACATTGGTGACGCGGTCGCGTGGGATGATTTGTTCCATTGGCACGCCTCCAGCGCTGCTCCTGCGTAACTTTCTGTTCATATTAATATTGTCTCCCATCTCTTTGCGACACGGATGCGTCGCTGATGTGGTCGCGTCGCGTGCTCAATTTTTTTTTTATTATTATGCAGTATGCAGAATGCAATGATTAATATGAATGTGATACAAAATTCCGGGTTCAATATAATAAAATAAAATAGAACTCGAAAACAATTAAAACTAAATAAAAATGAAAGAGGAACGAACATACCATGGTGGGTTATCTCCCACCTAGCACTTTTAGTTAAAGTCCTTAAGTTGGACATTTGGTGAGCTCCCTGTTATGGTGGGTTGTGTTTGAACTCATCCAGGAATCTCCACCAATGTTTGTATCTCCAGTAACCTCCGGGGTCCCAAACTAGGCATGTAAAGCCCTTAAGAAGCTTCAAACAGATTCTTAGGCTCCCGTGGTGACAGATGTCAGAGTAGATTCCAGGATCCCAAACTTTGCTTTTACACCCATTTTTGTCGGGATCTGTATTTTTCCAGCTGGGTGATAAGTAATTTGAATTCTCACTGCAGCTACCAAACAGCTTCCAAGACCCATTCAATTGAGCTCTACACCAACCGTTGTGTTTAAACTTAAAGCTTCCAACCATAATGAACCTTGTAGGACAATTCTTACCACTGGCCATCTTCCTCTTACTCTTAATGTTACAAAGAGCTCTAAGTTGACCATCCATCTCCAGTAGCCCATATTCAAGTGGAATTAGAAAGCTAAGGGATATGAATTTTACCCACTTGAATGTTGTGAAGGATGATGGCAACTTAGGGGGAGGTATTTTTAATAAAATTACAAGCTCCACTCCCTTGTGCTCTTCTCTAATAATTACCACCTCTTTGCAAGCTTCTTCAATTTCAACCACTTGATCAACCTCTTCCAAGTCTTCAACTGTGATATGCCTTGGAGGTTGTACACCCTCCTCAGCATCAATTTCAAACGTCTTGGAAGGGGGTTCTATGACTGGACCTTCCCATGGAGGTTCTGCATCTCCTAAGTCTTCAACCACTTCTTCTTCTTCAATAATTCTGACTTCCTCTACTTGTTCCAGTACAAAGTCATGCTCCGTACTGTCTACTGGAGTTTCTAGTATCTCCTTCATGCTACGTTCTTTATTAGATTGTCCACATGAAGCCATGGGGGTTCCTTGAGTGTCCGAATGTCGGGAAGCTAATTAATTTATCGCTTGCTCCAATTGACGAATGGTTGCCTGAAATCGATCCACTATTTCCTTGAAACGATCCTTTGTCTCTTGATGCACTCGGCTTTCATAAATAGGATCATAGTGCTCTTGGATTGATGGATATAGAGATGGTGAATATTGAAGTGGTGGTTCTTGTGAGTAATTGGGTTGGAATTGGGGTGGTTCTATATATGGTTCATATGGCTCACAAGGTGGTTGGTATGGTGGTTGAGGGTTAGGGTCATATGGAGGTGAATGGCGGAAAGGGGCTTGTGAGTTTGGTGGTCCAAAGTTATGTTGAGGAGGGGGTTCATAGGCATATGGTGGTGGTTGTTGATAGTCCATTGGAGGTGGTTGTTGCCAATAGGGTTGATCAAATCCTTGTGGCTCCTCCCATCTTTGATTTTTCCAACCTTGATGCCTGTTCTCATTGTAATTTCTTCTTCCTGCAACATTATTGTAACCAGACTCATAGCCAAAGGGGTGAGAGTTCATAATAGCAAATAAAAATTTAAAAACGAAAACATAAACAAATTGAAATTAAAAGGTTATTTTAAATTTTTAAATTTGAAAATTAAATTTTGAAATCTGAAATTTGAAATTTTGAATTTTAAATTTTTGAAATTTTGAATTTTGAAATTTTGAAAATTGAAATTTAAATATTGAATTTTGAAATTTGATTTTTGAAATAAGATAAGATAAGATAAAAAATTTTAAAATAAAAACCAATAACCTATTAATTTACGAAAAAGCAAAAAAATAAAAATAAAAACAAATAAAAACAAATAAACAAGCAAAAAGCAAATATTTACAATAACCAATAATAAGGCACACATTTGCAATTCCCCGGCAACGGCGCCATTTTGATGAGAGGACTTTTGTGTGGTCTAGAAATTTGCGGATAAATCCTCGTTGCAAGTATAGTTTCTAAACCTTCAAAAGTCCTTTCATACAAACGTTTTAGTTGTCACAAGTAACAAACCCCTTTTTAAATTGATAACCGAAGTATTCAAACCTCGGGTCGTCTTCTCAAGGAATTGCAGGGAGGTATGTTCTTATTATTGGTTACGATTTTGTAAATTGGGGGTTTTGAAAGTGAGGAAGCAGTATGTTGAACAAAAATAATAAAATAAAATAGTAATAATAAAATAAACTCTTGGCAAGGTATAAGAACTGGAAGTCCTATCCTAGTTATCCTTATCAATTGTGATGAGAATGGATTTTTCTCCAACTTTGTTAACCTCTGACTATGGAGGTAAGTTAAGTGGATGAATTAATTCTGATTCCTCAAGTCCTAGCTTTTCCTTGGAAAAAGTTAGAGTTATTGGAACCCGAATTAATTCGTGAAGAATTCCAATTTTCAATCAACAATGAGTTTGATAACTCAAGTGTCTCTAATGACTCAACCAAAGCCAAAAGGAAAAATATCTAAATTAAATTAAAAGCATTTATAAATGAAGCAAAGCAAAATTAAATCTGAAAATACCTCGAATTGCATTCACAAAAGAACTTAAATCTGACATGAACATTCATAAATTAAATTGGAGAAATAAATAAAGGAAACATTAAACCTGGGATTGAGAGTCACTCCTAAAACTAAGAGAAATCCTAAATCCTAATCCTAAGAGAGAGGAGAGAACCTCTCTGTAAAACTACATCTACTCCTAAAATTGTGAATATGAAAGCCTATTTTATGAATGGATGCATTCCTCCACTTTATAGCCTCTAATCTGTGTTTTCTGGGCCGAGAACTGGGTCAGAAACAACCCAGAATTCGCTGGTTGCGAATTCAAACATGCTGAATTTCTGTCACTGCGACGCGGCCGCTTGGAGCACGCGGTCGCGTCGCCTAGCATTAGGGCAACTATGGCATATTAATATCAAATCGAAGCCCCAGACGTTAGCTTTCCAACGCAACTGGAACAGCGTCATTTGGACCTTTGTAGCTAAAGTTATAGCCGTTTGAGTGCGAAGAGGTCAGGCTGGACAGCTTAGCAATTTCTCCAACTTCTTGTATTCCTTCCACTTTTGCATGCTTCCTTTCCATCCTCTGAGTCATTCCTGCCCTGTAATCTCTGAAATCACTTAACACACATATCAAGGCATCTAATGGTAATAAGAGAGGATTTTAAACATAGGGAACTTAAGGCCAAAGAAGCATGTTTTCAATCAAAGCACATAATTAGGAAGGCAAATGTAAAACCATGCAAATAGTACGAATAATTAGGTAAAGAGTTGATAAAAACCACTCAATTGAGCACAAGATAAACCATAAAATAGTGGTTTATCAACGACAATTCGGTATACTTGCCGAAGGAAATTTGTTGAGAGACAAGTTTCCATACATCAAGTTTATGGTGCCGTTGCCGGGGATTGATTTTGTATCAACAATGATTAAATTGGTGGATAACTAGATTGAGCATTTGTTTTTATTTTGTTTGATTTAAGTTCATTTGAGTAATTTACTTTCTTTTTAGCTATTTTCTTCCCTTTTTCCCTACCCATTTTCTTAGTTGTTTACAATTCAGTCACTAACCCACTAACTGTTTGATATATTGCATCACTCACACTAATAGCGTTTCTGTAGAAATTACTGTCTGCATCTATCTCTCTTGCTTTTGCTTTGTTGGTTGTATGACAGGTAGAAGAAGCGGGGCTTCAACTTCCTTTGATTCTGAACCTGAGAGGACCTTCCTTAGATTAAGGAGGGAAGCAAGAGGAAAGAGAGTAGTTGGTGCTGAGGAAGAGGAAGAGTACTTTGAACCAGACATGGAGGAGAATATGGAGAACCATCATGAAGAAGAGGCTCACAACCATGGAAGAGAAGGTCCAGCGCATCAGGCTGGACAAGAGAGAAGAGTTCTGGGTTCTTACATCAACCCAAACCCAGGAAACTGTGGAAGTAGCATCCAAAGGCCAACCATACATGCCAACAACTTTGAACTAAAGCCACAGCTCACCACCCTTGTTCAGAACAATTGTTTATTCGGAGGAAGTGTCCAAGAAGATCCCAATCAACATCTAACCACCTTCCTGAGGATATGCGATACTGTGAAGTCTAATGGTGTTCATCCTGACACCTATAGACTACTTCTATTTCCCTTCTCACTCAAGGACAAAGCATCTAAATGGCTGGAATCCTTTCCAAAGGATAGTTTAGCAACCTGGGAAGATGTGGTGAACAAGTTCTTGGCAAGATTCTATCCTCCTCAATAGATCAACAGGTTGAGAGCTGAGGTACAAACATTTAGGCAGCCAGATGGTGAGACTCTATATAAAGCATGGGAGAGGTTTAAAGACTTGACAAGAAGATGCCCGCCAGATATGTTCAATGAATGGGTGCAGTTGCACATCTTCTATGAAGGCCTTTCATATGAATCAAAGAAGGCAGTAGACCACTCATCCAGGGGATCTCTGAACAAGAAGAAGACCATTGAAGAAGCCATAGATGTCATTGAGACTGTAGCAGAGAATAACTACTTCTATGCTTCTGAAAGAGGCAATACTAGAGGAGTGATGGAGCTGAACAATGTGGATGCACTGCTAGCTCAAAACAAGATGATTACCAAGCAATTAGCTGACCTCACTAAGAAGATAGAGAGGAATCAAGTAGCAGCAATCACCACTTCAGCAGCAACCCAAGAAGGAGTGAATGAAGAAGCAGAGGGTGATCAGGAACAAGCCAACTACATTGGGAATTCACCTAGGCAAAACCATGACCCATACTCCAAAACGTATAATCCTGGTTGGAGGAACCACCCAAACTTTGGGTGGGGAAATCAACAAGACCAAGGCCAAGATCAGAGATGCCACAACCCGACAACAATCCAACTCACCAACACTCCACACAGAGGTCATACCAACACCCACCCAACAACACTTCTCAACATCCATACCAAAGTCAAAATGGCCCTTCTCATCCTTCCAATCTCAACTCTCCATCACCGGAAGAAAGACTATCAAGGATTGAGACTCTACTTGAAGGCATATGCAATGAGATTCTAGATAACAAGGTGTTCCGAGAAGAGGTGCGATCCAACATGCAGAATCAAGAGGCTGCCATCAAGAAACTTGAGACACAAGTTGGTTACCTACTCCAGCAAACTCCTGTTCATAACCTTGGTAGCAACATTGAGCCAAACCCAAAGGAGGAGTGTCAAGCTATCACCCTCAGAAGTGGTAAGGAGTTAAAGGAGACCTCCAAGAAACCACAAGAGGAGGACCCAATTGAAAGAAAGGAGGAACAAGAGGAAGTTCAAGTTCCCCTATCCAATTCGCGTAAAAGGGGAGAAGAGCTGAAGCCATATGTTCCAAGAGTCCCATATCCTCAGCAATTGAGAAAAAAGGGGGATGACAGCCAATTCTCAAGGTTTCTAGAAATCTTCAAGAAACTACAGATTAACATACCCTTTGCTGAAGCAATAGAGCAAATGCCGCTCTATGCCAAGTTCTTGAAGGAATTGATGACCAAAAAGAGAAGTTGGAAGAACAACGAAACGGTGATAATAACCGAGGAATGTAGTGCCATCATTCAACACAAGCTACCCCAGAAATTGAAGGATCCTGGGAGCTTCCAGATCCCCTGTATTATAGGAGAGATCACGGTGGAGAAGGCTCTGTGTGATTTAGGAGCCAGCATAAATTTGATGTCAGTAGCCATGATGAAAAAAATGAAAATTGAGGAGGCCAAGCCAACAAAAATGGCCCTACAACTGGCAGATCGATCATTCAGGTTTCCTCACGGCATAGTAGAAGACTTGCTAGTGAAGGTAGGAGACTTTATCTTCCCATCAGACTTTGTGGTGTTGGATATGAAGGAAGGAGCCAAAGCTTCTATCATTCTGGGCAGACCATTCCTAGCCACTACTGGAGCTATCATTGATGTCCAGAAAGGTGAACTGACACTGAGGTTACACAATGAGAAGATGATATTCAATGTGTTCAAAGCCATGAGTTACCCACAAGAACCAATGGGAGAGTGTATGAGGTTGGATTCACTAGAAGATATAGCACAAGATACTCTCGAAGAGGAAGAATTTGAGGGGTTGACAGAAGAAGAGTCAGCTTCAAGCGAAGAGGTTACAGCAGCAGAGGTTCACATTCAAGGCACATTAGAAGGGAAGAGTGAAGGAAAGGAAGCACCTAAACTTGAACTCAAAGTACTGCCACCCACCCTCAAATATGCATACTTAGGGGAGAATAAAAGTTACCCAGTGATCATTAACTCAGCCCTCAGCCACAGGCAAGAAGAGGAATCAGTTCGGCCATATGCATGCATAAGATATTGTTGGAAGATGATGCCAAACTATCCATTCAACCCCAAAGGAGGCTGAATCCAGTCATGAAGGAAGTGGTACAGAAAGAAGTTATGAAGCTATGGCAGGGAGGGGTAATCTACCCGATCTCAGACAGCCCCTGGGTCAGCCCCGTGCATGTTATGCCAAAAAAGGGAGGAATCACTGTAGTCCCCAATGAGAAGAACGAACTGATCCCTACCAGGACCGTCACAGGATGGCGGATGTGCATAGACTACAGAAAATTGAATGAAGCGACAAGAAAAGATCATTTCCCCCTTCCATTCATGGATCAGATGCTGGAGAGACTTGCAGGACACGCATATTACTGTTTTCTCGATGGTTATTCAGGATACAATCAAATAGTGGTTGATCCAAGAGACCAAGAGAAAACCTCATTCACATGCCCATATGGAGTGTTCGCATACAGGTACATGCCATTTGGGCTATGTAATGCACCTGCGACTTTCCAACGCTGCATGCTTTCTATCTTCTCAGATATGATAGAGAAATTCATTGAAGTTTTTATGGATGATTTCTCGGTATTCGGAGATTCCTTCCCTAGTTGCCTAAATCACCTGGCCCTGGTGTTAAAAAGATAACAAGAAACTAATTTGGTCTTGAACTGGGAGAAATGTCACTTTTTGGTGATAGGAGGAATAGTTCTTGGCCATAAGGTTTCTAACCAAGGCATTGAAGTGGACAGAGCCAAGGTGGAACTCATTGAAAAATTACCTCCACCAAGTGATGTCAAGGCAATTAGGAGTTTTCTAGGGCATGCTGGCTCTTACAAAAGGTTTATTAAAGATTTTTCAAAGACAGCCAAGCCCTTAAGCAATTTCCTTGTATCTGATACACCATTTATCTTTGATGAAAAGTGCATGCTGGCATTTGAAAACTTGAAAAAGAGGTTGTCCTCTGCCTCTATCATTTCCCCACCTGACTGGAACCTACCATTTGAACTGATGTGCGATGCATCTGATTTCACAATTGGGGCAGTGTTAGGACTGAGGAAAGATAACTTGGTCCATGTGATATACTATGTGGTGCACGAATTGTGAATCACACTTTTCACAACGCGTACCACTAACCAGCAAGTGCACTGGGTCGTCCAAGTAATACCTTACGTGAGTAAGGGTCGAATCCCACGGAGATTGTTGGTTTGAAGCAATCTATGGTTATCTTGTAATTCTTAGTCAGGAAGTCAATTATATTTATCAGTTGAATTGCGAATAAACAAGAGAGCATGGATTAAAGGTTACTTGTTGTGCAGTAATGGAGAATATGTTGGAGTTTTGGAGATGCTTTGTGTTCTGAATCTCTGCTTTCCTCTGTCTTCTGATTCATGCATGCACGTCCTCCTATGGCAAGCTGTGTGTTGGTGGATCACCGTTGTCAATGGCTACCATCCATCCTTCCAGTGAAAATGGTCCGGGTGCGCTGTCACCGCACGGCTAATCATCTGCAGGTTCTCAATCGTACCGGAATAGGATTTACTATCCTTTTGCGTCTGTCACTACGCCCAGCACTCACGAGTTTGAAGCACGTCACAGTCATTCAATCCCAGAGTCCTACTCGGAATACCACAGACAAGGTTTAGACTTTCCGGACTCTCATGAATGCCGCCATCAATCTAGCTTATACCACGAAGATTCTGGTTAAGAGATCTAAGAGATACTCATTCAATCTAAAGTAGAACGGAAGTGGTTGTCAGGCACGCATTCATAGGGAATGATGATGATTGTCACGTTCATCATATTCAGGTTGAAGTGCGAATGAATATCTTAGATAGGAACACGCATGTTGAATAGAAAACAGAAATACTTGCATTAATTCATCGAGAATTGGGCAGAGAACTGCCGTTGAACGCCAGTGTACGTCGTCTATCCTTGAGCAAAGTATGAACTATTATATATTTCTGGAAAGCCCTGGATGTATACTTTCCAACGCAATTGGAAGCATGCCATTTCGAGTTCTGTAGCTCCGGAAAATCCATTTTGAGTGCAGGGAGGTCAGAATCCAACAGCATCAGTAGTCCTTTTTCAGCCTGAATCAGATTTTTGCTCAGCTCCCTCAATTTCAGCCAGAAAAATACCTGAAATTACAGAAAAACACACAACTCATAGTAAAGTCCATAAATATAAATTTTTCCTAAAAACTAATGAAAATAAACAAAAAACTAACTAAAACATACTAAAAGCTATATGAAATTAACCCCAAAAAGCGTATAGAATATCCGCTCATCACAACACCAAACTTAAACTGTTGCTTGTCCTCAAGCAACTAGACAAATAAAATAGAAGACTAATAGGTTGAGAAGCAATAATATCTCAGAGTTTTTGAGTGAAGCTCAAATTCTAATTAGATGAGCGGGACTAGTAGCTTTTTGCTTCCGAACAGTTTTGACATCTCACTTTATCCATTGAAGCTCAGAGTGATTGGCATCTATAAGAAGTTAGAATTCAGATAGTGTTATTGATTCTCCTATTTCAGTATGATGATTCTTGAACACAGCTATTTCATGAGTCTTGGCCGTGGCCCTAAGCACTTTGTTTTCCAGTATGACCACTGGATACATAAATGCCACAGACACATAATTGGGTGAACCCTTTGGATTGTGACTCAGCTTTGCTAAAGTCCCCAATTAGAGGTGTCCAGAGTTCTTAAGCACACTCTTCTTTCTGCTTTGGACCTTGACTTTAACCGCTCAGTCTCAAGTTTTCACTTGACACCTTCACGCCACAAGCACATGGTTAGGGACAGCTCGGTTTAGCCGCTTAGGCCAGGATTTTATTCCCTTAGGCCCTCCTATCCACTGATGCTCAAAGCCTTGGGATCCTCTTTATTACCCTTGCCTTTTGATTTTAAGGGCTATTGGCTTTTTTTTTTGCTGCTTTTTCTTGCTTCAAGAATCATTTTTATGATTTTTCAGATTATCAATAACATGTCTCATGTTCACCATTCTTTCAAGAGCCAACATATTTAACAGTCTTAAACAACAAATTCAAAAGACATATGCAATGTTCAAGCATTCATTCAGAAGATAGAAAGCATTGCCACCACATTTAACTAATTAGGATTTCTCTTATTAAAACTCGAAATTTTATTGCCTCTTATTCAAAAGATCTACTACTTTATTCATGTTTGCTGATGATGAGAAAAATAAACTATAGCTTAATTGGAGAAAAAATCAAAATAGACACTAATTACTACTATATGACTCCTAAGGTAAACTTCTATAAGGACACTATCACAGAGTTAAGGCAGAAATTGGAAATTAACAACCTTTATTCTGGGAGAACGGGGGTTCCTCTGATCTTTGGGGTGCTTGGTCCTGCAAGAGATAACTTCTGGCGCTTCAAGTCCCTTAAGTCACGCCCTTGCTCTTCTTGTTCTTTAAACATATAGGTAAGAATTTGACTGTGTTCCTTTTGTTCTTTTATGATTTGTTCCATAGCTTCCCGTATCTTGGTAACAGACGTCTCAAGATACTCCCAATATTCAAATTGAGGGATTTCTGGGAGAAATTCCTGCGTTTTCTTCTTGATGGGATCATCCTGTACTTGTTGTTTTTCCATTGATGCCTTGGTGATTGGCTTCTCAACTGAGATGTACTCAGTTATTCCCATTCTTACTCCGGCGTCCTTGCAGAGCAGAGAAATCACGCTTGGATAAGCCAACCTGGCCTCTTTAGAATTTTTGTTGGCAATTTTGTAGAATTCAGCTGAGATCAGCTGATGAACCTCCACTTCCTTTCCCATCATGATGCAATGGATCATCACTGCTCTTTTAACTGTGACTTCAGAACGGTTGCTAGTAGGCAACAGAGAATGCCCAATGAAGTCCAGCCATCCTCTGGTGACTGTTTGAGATCCTCTCTCTTGAGTTGATTTGGGACACCCTTTGTGTTGGTGGTCCACCTGGCTCCAGGGATACATATGTCCTATAGAATCTTATCCAGGCCCTTGTCTGTTCTCATCATTCTCCTGTTGAAGGAGTCTGGATCGTCTTTCAGCTGAGGGAGCTTTAAGATCTCTCTGATCTTATCAGGGATGGTATGAACAATCTTTCCTCTGACCATGGTCCGATATTCATAGAAAGCAGTTCCAGATAGTTTTTGCTTGTCAGTTTGCCACATATTAGCATAGAACTCCTGGACCATATTCCTTCCCACTTTCGTTTCAGGATTAGCGAGGACTTCCCAGTTCCTGATTCGAATTTGCTCCTGGATCTCCGGATATTCATCTTCTTTCAGATCGAATCTAACTTCCTGGATCACTGATCTCAGACCCATTATTTTGTTATAATGGTCCGAATGTTCTTTAGATAAGAACTTCCCTTGATTCCAAAGTGGTTTTGGAACGCTCTCTTTCTTGCCTCTTGGAGTGGGTTGTTTTCCTTTGGGAGCCATGATCTTAGTGATCGTGGATAAACACACCAAACTTAGAGGTTTGCTTGTCCTCAAGCAAAAGAAAAGAAAGGAGAGGGATAGAAGGAGAGCTAGGTGCAATTGTTGATGGGAGGGGAGGGAGGCCGAACTCAAATTTATAGGGAGGGAGGGTGGGTTTTCGAAAAAGAAGAGATAAAGATATGATAAAAAGATTTATTTGGAAAAGATAAGATAGAAGATATGATAATTGAAGATATAGTTTAAAATTGAGAGGATATGAAAGATTTTTGAAAAAGATAGATTTAGATTTTGAAAAAGATAAAGTGGAGGTTTTGAAAAAGATATTGATGAGTTGAAAAGATAGATTTGTAAAAAAAAAGTTTTGAAAAGAGTTGGATTGAATTTGCAAAGAGGCCTGGTGCTTATGGATTAAAATACATTTGATATTTTTAGGGTAGGGTTTTTAGAAATTATGGAATTTAGAAATCAAGGTTTTTAACATGTTTATGCAAGAAATCATGTATTGAAGTATGAAAATCAAGATTTTGAATGGAAAAATTTGAATAAAAATGAGTTTTGTCTCCTCCCTGCCATCCTGGCATTTGAACGCCCAAACACTGCCTGTTTTGGGCGTTCAACGCCCAAATGCTGCTCTCCTGGGCGTTCAACGCCCAGCTGCTGCCATTACTGGCGTTCAACGCCCAGTGGGTGCCCATTTCTGGCGTTGAACGCCCAGATTGCTACCATTACTGGCGTTCAACGCCCAGTGGATGCCCATTTTGGGCGTTGAACGCCCAAAATACACTTTTACTGGCGTTTTCTTGCCAGTGAGCTCTTTTTCTCTGTTTGTGTGCCGAGTCCTTCTGTAACTCTGTGGACTTATACAATTGATTCCTCACCTTAGTGTCAGTGGGCTTTATATAAACAAATAAAAATAAAAATAGGGCAAAATGCTTAGAGGATTGTTGCCCCATGGCTGGGTTGCCTCCTAGCAAGCGCTTCTTTATTGTCTTTAGCTGGACCTTGCTGAGCTTTTAATCTAGCTTCAGCCTTGAGCATTCTTGCTCAATGTTGCCTTCAAGATAGTGCTTGATTCTCTGTCCATTGACAATGAACTTCTTATTAGAATCAATATCTTGAAGCTCCACATAACCATGTGGTGATACGCTTGTAATCACGTATGGTCCCCTCCACCGGGATTTCAGTTTCCCGGGGAATAGCCTGAGTCTAGAGTTAAACAACAGAACCTTCTGTCTTGGTTCAAAGATTCTAGATGACAGCTTTCTGTCATGCCACTTTTTTTATTTCTCTTTATAAAGCTTGGCATTTTCGAAAGCTGTGAATCTGAATTCCTCTAGCTCATTTAGCTGGAGCAATCATTTTTCTCCTGCTAATTTGGCATCAAAGTTTAGGAATCTGGTTACCTAGTAGGCCTTATGTTCCAGTTCCACGGGCAGGTGACATACCTTACCATACACGATTTGGTATGGAGAGGTCCCTATAGGGGTCTTGAATGCTGTTCTGTAAGCCCACAGAGCATCATCCAAGCTCCGTGCCCAATCCTTTCTACGGGTATTTACTGTCCGTTCTAGGATTCTCTTTAATTCTCTGTTAGAGACTTCAGCTTGCCCATTAGTTTGTGGATGATATGGAGTAGCCACCTTGTGGCGAATCCCATACCGAACCATGGCAGAGTAAAGCTGTTTATTGCAGAAGTGAGTGCCCCCATCACTGATTAGTACTCTAGGGACACTGAACCTACTAAAGATATGTTTCTGGAGGAACTTCAGCACCGTTTTAGTATCATTGGTGGGTGTGGCAATGGCCTCAACCCATTTTGATACATAATCAACTGCCACCAGAATATAAGTGTTTGAGTATGATGGTGGGAAAGATCCCATGAAGTCAATTCCCCATACGTCAAACAACTCAATTTCCAAGATTCCTTGTTGAGGCATGGCGTAACCATGAGGCAGATTACCAGCTCTTTGGCAACTGTCACAGTTACGTACAAACTCTCGGGAATCTTTATAGAGTGTGGGCCAATAGAAGCCACATTGGAGGACCTTGGTGGCTGTTCGCTCACCTCCGAAATGGCCTCCATATTGTGATCCATGGCAATGCCATAGGATCCTTTGTGCTTCTTCTCTAGGCACACACCTACGGATTATTCCGTCTGCACATCTCTTAAAGAGATAGGGTTCATCCCACAAGTAGTACTTTGCATCAGTAATTAATTTCTTCTTTTGTATCCTGTTGTACTCCTTGGATATGAACCTTGCAGCTTTATAGTTTGCAATATCGGCAAACCATGGTGTTTCTTGAATGGCAAATAAATGCTCATCCGGAAAAGTCTCAGAGATCTCAAGAGAGGGGAGGGGCGTCCCTTCTACTGGCTCTATCCGGGACAGATGATCAGCCACTTGGTTCTCTGTCCCTTTTCTGTCTCTTATTTCTATATCAAACTCTTGCAGAAGCAACACCCATCTGATGAGCCTGGGTTTTGAATCCTGCTCTGTGAATAGATATTTAAGAGCAGCATGATCAGTATACACAATCACTTTTGATCCTACTAAGTATGATCTGAACTTGTCAATGGCGTAAACCACTGCAAGTAATTCTTTTTCTGTGGTTGTGTAATTTTTTTGGGCATCATTTAAAACGCGACTAGCATAATAAATGACATGCAGAAGCTTGTCATGCCTCTGTCCCAATACTACACCAATGGCGTGATCACTGGCATCACACATTAGCTCAAATGGTAACGTCCAGTCTGGTGCAGAAATAACTGGTGCAGTGACTAGCTTAGCTTTCAGCATTTCAAACGCCTGCAGGCACTCTGTGTCAAACACAAATGGCGTGTCAGCAGCTAGCAGATTGCTTAGAGGTTTTGCGATTTTTGAAAAATCTTTTATAAACCTCCTATAGAATCCTGCATGCCCCAGAAAGCTTCTGATTGCCTTAACATTGGCAGGTGGTGGTAATTTTTCAATTACCTCTATTTTTGCTTGATCTACCTATATTCCCTTGTTTGAGATTTTATGCCCAAGGACAATCCCCTCAGTCACCATGAAGTGACATTTTTCCCAGTTTAAAACTAGGTTGGTCTCTTGGCATCTTTTCAGAACAAGTTTCAGGTGATCAAGACAGGAGCTGAATGAGTCTCCATATACTGAGAAGTCATCCATGAAGACTTCCAGAAATTTTTCCACCATATCAGAGAAAATAGAGAGCATGCATCTCTGGAAGGTTGCAGGCGCATTACATAGCCCAAATGGCATCCTTCTATAAGCAAACACTCCAGATGGACATGTGAATGCTGTTTTCTCTTGATCCTGGGGATCTACTGCAATCTGGTTATAGCCTGAGTAGCCATCCAAAAAGCAGTAATAATCATGACCTCTAGTCTTTCTAGCATCTGGTCTATGAATGGTAAAGGAAAATGATCCTTTCTGGTGGCTGTATTGAGCCTTCTGTAGTCAATACACATGCACCACCCTGTAACTGTTCTTGTAGGAACCAGTTCATTTTTTTCATTATGAATTACTGTCATGCCTCCCTTTTTTGGGACGACTTGGACAGGGCTCACCCAGGGGCTATCAGAAATAGGATAAATAATCCCAGCCTCTAGTAATTTGGTGACCTCTTTCTGCACCACTTCTTTCATGGCTGGATTTAGCCACCTCTGTGGTTGAACCACTGGTTTGGCATTATCCTCCAATAAGATTTTGTGCATGCATCTAGCTGGGCTTATGCCCTTAAGGTCACCTATGGACCACCCATGAGCTGTCTTGTGTGTCCTTAGCACTTGAATAAGTGCCTCCTCTTCCTGTGAATTTAAAGCAGAGCTTATAATCACTGGAAAAGTGTCACCTTCTCCCAGAAACGCATATTTCAAGGATGGTGGTAATGGCTTGAGCTCAGGTTTAGGAGGTTTTTCCTCTTCCAGAAGAAATTTCAGAGGCTCTTTCATGTCCTCTGAATCCTCTAAATCAGGCTGAACATCTTTAAAGATGTTTTCCAACTCTGATTCAAGACTCTCAGCCATGTTGATCTCTTCTACCAAAGAGTCAATAAGATCAACTTAAACTCATCATCATTGACAGCGTTCAACTTAAACTCATCATCATTGACTCTCAGGGTTATTTTCCCCTGTTGGACGTCAATGAGGGATCGTCCAGTTGCTAGGAAGGGTCTTCCTAGAATGAGAGTAGCACTCTTGTGCTCCTCCATTTCCAACACAACAAAGTCAGTGGGAAAGGCGAATGGCCCAACTCTAACAATCATGTCTTCAATCACGCCTGATGGGTATTTAGTGGAGCCATCAGCAAGTTGGAGACATATCCTGGTTGGTTTAACTTCTTCAGTTAAGCCAAGCTTTCTGATAGTGGAAGCAGGTATTAGGTTGATGCTTGCCCCAAGATCGCATAAAGCTGTCTTGGTGCATTGACCTTCTAATATGCATGGTATCAGAAAACTCCCAGGGTCTTTGAGCTTCTCAGGAATGCTTTTCAGAATGACTGCACTGCATTCTTCAGTAAGGAGAACTCTTTCTATTTCTCTCCAATCCTTTTTATGACTCAAGATCTCTTTCATGAACTTGGCATAAGAAGGTATTTGCTCAAGTGCTTCTGCAAATGGAATCTTTATTTCAAGAGTCCTGAGGTAAGCTGCAAAGCGAGCAAATTGCTTATCCTGCTCCTCTTTCCGGAGTTTTTGAGGATAACGTATCTTGGCTTTATATTCTTCAACCTTAGTTGCTGTAGGTTTATTGCCTACAGAAGTGGTTGAAGAATCCTTTTTAGAGGGGTTGTCATCAGCACGTGTGTGTGTCTGATCCCTCACTGGCAATTGAGTGCCACAGTTAGAAGCTGGAGTGACGTGAAACGCCAACTCATTGTCTGTTCCTGGCGTCTGAACGCCAGAACTGTGCCCATTTTGGGCATTCAGCGCCAGGTCTTGCCCATTTTAGGCGTTCAACGCCAGATCCTTGCCTATTTCTGGGGTTGAACGCTAGTCCTGCCTTGTTTCTGGCGTTGAACGCCAGTCCTGAGCATGGTCTGGGCGTTCAGCACCAGCTTTCCACCAAATTTCTGGCGTTTTAATTCCAGAATTACTTTTCCCTAGGCACTTACTGTCCTCAGGTGAATTTTGAGTGGTTTGCTCATTTCTTAGCTTTTTGCTACCTTGAGGTGGGGTATTTAATGTTTTCCCACTTCTTAGTTGAACTGCTTGGCATTCTTCTGTTATTTGCCTTGACAGCTGCAGCTTTGTTTGCTTAAACTGTTCGTCCATATGTATATTAGCCATCCTTGTCTCTTGTAGTCTATCTTTGAATTCGGCTAACTGCTTTGTTAGAAAGTCCAATTGCTGATTGAATTCAGCAGCTTGTTTTACAAGACTGAGTTCAGCAGTTGCTGTTTTAACCTGTTCTTTCATGGAAGGGTCACTGCTTAGATACAGATGCTGATTCCTGGCAACTGTATCAATGAGCTCTTGAGTCTCTTCAATTGTCTTTCTCATGTGGATAGATCCACCAGCTGAGTAGTCCAAAGACATCTGAGCTCCATCTGAAAGCCCATAATAGAAGATGTCTAACTGAACCCACTCTGAAAACATTTCAGAGGGGCATTTTCGTAGCATCTCTCTGTATCTCTCCCAGGCATCATAAAGAGATTCATTATCTCCTTGTTTGAAGCCTTGGATGTCCAGCCTTAGCTGTGTCATCCATTTTGGGGGAAAGTATTGATTCAGGAATTTTTTTGTTAGCTGCTTCCATGTCCTTATGCTGGCCTTAGGTTGGTTATGCAACCACCTCTTAGCTTGATCTTTTACAGCAAATGGAAACAGTAATAGTCTATAGACATCCTGATCTATTTCTTTATCATGTACTGTGTCAGCAATCTGTAGAAACTGTGCCAGAAACTCTGTAGATTCTTCCTGTGGAAGACCGAAATACTGGCAACTTTGCTGCACCATGATAATGAGCTGAGGATTCAACTCAAAGCTACTGACTCCAATGGAGGGTATGCAGATACTACTCCCATATGAAGCAGTAAAGGGGTTAGAATATGACCCCAGAGTCCTCCTGGACTGTTCATTTCCACTTATGTCCATGATGGAGAAAGGGAGATGATGTAAAATAGAGAAAATATTTTTATTTATTTATTTATTTATTTATTTCAAAAATGAAATAAATTAAAATAAAATAAATAAAAAAATTGAGTGAAGAATTTCGAAAAACTGAGGAGAGAGAAAGTGGTTAGGAAGTTTTGAAAAGGATATGATGATTTTTTGAAAAAGGTTTTAAATTTTGAAATAAAAATCTGAATTTTAGAAATAGATTTCGAAAATTTGCTTTTAAAACATAGAGAAAAGATATTTTTGAATTTAAAGAGGAGAGAGAAAACAATAAGATAGCACAATATTTAAAATTTTTAGATCTGATGCTCCTTGTTTTCGAAAATTTTTAAGGGAAAAACACTAAGGAACACCAAACTTAAAAATTTTAAGATCAAGACACAAGGAAAACTCAAGAACACTTTGAAGATTCACGAGAACACAAGAACACGAAGGAAGAACACCAAACTTAAAATTTTTAGAAAACCAAACTAAAATTTTCGAAAAACACAGAGAAATCAACAAGAAAACACCAAACTTAAAATTTGGCACAGGATTTAATAAAAAAATTAATTTTGAAAAATATTTTAAAAAGAAAATAAGGATTCTAAAATTTTAACGCGACAATAATAAAAGACTCTAAAAAAAAAAAGAAATTTTTTTCTAATCTAAGCAACAAAATAAACCGTTAGTTGTCCAAACACGAACAATCCCCAGCAACGGCACCAAAAACTTGGTGCATGAATTGTGAATCACACTTTTCACAACGTGTACCACTAACCAGCAAGTGCACTTGGTCGTCCAAGTAATACCTTACGTGAGTAAGGGTCGAATCCCACGGAGATTGTTGGTTTGAAGCAATCTATGGTTATCTTGTAATTCTTAGTCAGGAAGTCAATTATATTTATCAGTTGAATTGCGAATAAACAAGAGAGCATGGATTAAAGGTTACTTGTTGTGCAGTAATGGAGAATATGTTGGAGTTTTGGAGATGCTTTGTGTTCTGAATCTCTGCTTTCCTCTGTCTTCTGATTCATGCATGCACGTCCTCCTATGGCAAGCTGTGTGTTGGTGGATCACCGTTGTTAATGGTTACCATCCATCCTTCCAGTGAAAATGGTCCGGGTGCGCTGTCACCGCACGGCTAATCATCTGCAGGTTCTCAATCGTACCGGAATAGGATTTACTATCCTTTTGCGTCTGTCACTACGCCCAGCACTCACGAGTTTGAAGCACGTCACAGTCATTCAATCCCAGAGTCCTACTCGGAATACCACAGACAAGGTTTAGACTTTCCGGACTCTCATGAATGCCGCCATCAATCTAGCTTATACCACGAAGATTCTGGTTAAGAGATCTAAGAGATAGTCATTCAATCTAAAGTAGAACGGAAGTGGTTGTCAGGCACGCGTTCATAGGGAATGATGATGATTGTCACGTTCATCATATTCAGGTTGAAGTGCGAATGAATATCTTAGATAGGAACACACATGTTGAATAGAAAACAGAAATACTTGCATTAATTTATCGAGACACAGCAGAGCTCCTCACCCCCAACAATGGAGTTTAGAGACTCATGCCGTCAAAGGGTACAAAGTTTAGATCTAAAATGTCATGAGATATAAAATAAATCTCTAAAAGTTGTTTAAATACTAAACTAGTAGCCTAGGTTTACAGAAAATGAGTAAACCATAACAGATAGTATAGAGATCCACTTCTGGGGCCCACTTGGTGTGTGCTGGGGCTGAGACTTAAGCAATTCACGTGCATAAGGCTATTTTGGGCGTTCAACGCCAGGTTTGGATCCATTTCTGGCGTTGAACTCCAACTTTTAATCCTTTTCTGGCGCTGGACGCCAGAATTGGGCAGAGAACTGGCGTTGAACGCCTGTTTACATTATCTATCCTTGAGAAAAGTATGGATTATTATATATTGATGGAAATTCCTGGATGTCTACGTTCCAACGCAATTGGAAGCACGCCATTTCGAGTTCTGTGGCTCCAGAAAATCCATTTTGAATGCAGGGAGGTCAGAATCCAACAGCATCAGCAGTCCTTTTTCAACCTGAATCAGATTTTTGCTCAGCTCCCTCAATTTCAGCCAGAAAAATACCTGAAATTACAGAAAAACACACAACTCATAGTAAAGTCCAGAAATATGAATTTTTCCTAAAAACTAATGAAAATAAACTAAAAACTAACTAAAACATACTAAAAGCTATATGAAATTAACCCCAAAAAGCGTATAGAATATCCGCTCATCACTATGCCAGCAAAGTTCTCAATGATACCCAAAGAAACTATACCACTACTGAAAAGGAGTTGCTGGCAATAGTTTTTGCATTTGACAAGTTTAGATCATACCTCATTGGTGCCAAAGTTATTGTCTTCACAGATCACACAGCACTTAAATATTTGTTTGCCAAGCAAGAATCAAAACAAAGACTAATAAGATGGATCTTATTGTTGCAGGAATTCAATATTGAAATCAAAGACAAGAAAAGAGTGGAGAACAAGGTAGCAGATCACCTATCTAGAATCCCTCATGATAAAGGAGGAACACCTGGTACAAATGTAAACGAGTTCTTCCCAGATGAGCAGTTGATGATGATTCACAGAGCACCCTGGTTTGTAGATATTGCCAATTTTAAGGCAACTGGGGCTTTACATCCAGACATCAACAAACACCAGAAAAGAAAGCTCATCAATGACGTAAAGTATTTTATCTGGGATGAACCATATCTCTTCAAGAAGTGTTCAGATGGAATTCTGAGAAGATGTGTCTCAGAAGAAGAGGGACGAGAGGTCTTGTGGAACTGCCACAGCTCATGCTATGGAGGCCATTTTGGAGGGGACAGAACTGCAGCCAAGGTATTACAAAGCGGATTCTTTTGGCCCACCCTTTTCAAGGATGCCAAAGAACTGGTAAAGAATTGCAATGAATGTCAAAGAGCTGGAAACTTACCCAAAAGAAATGAGATGCCACAAAATTTCATCTTAGAACTGGAACTGTTTGATGTGTGGGGAATCGATTTCATGAGACCTTTCCCAACCTCATATTCAAACAAGTACATCTTGGTAGCAGTGGATTACGTTTTCAAGTGGGTAGAGGCTATTGCAACCCCAACGAATGATAACAAGGTGGTCATGAACTTCCTCAGAAAGAATATCTTTAGCCGGTTCAGAGTCCCACGAGCACTCATCAGTGATGGAGGGAGCCATTTTTGTAACAGATCACTAGAAGCTTTCCACGCCTTACCACCCCCAAACAAGTGGGCAAACTGAGATATCTAACAAAGAGCTAAAAAGGATTCTGGAAAAGACTGTGGGAGCATCAAGGAAGGATTGGTCGAAGAAGCTGGATGATGCTCTTTGGGCATACAGAACAGCATTCAAAACACCAATCGGGATGTCTGATGAGCGGATAATTCATATGCTTTTTGGCATTATTTTTAGTATGTTTTCAGTACATTTTAGTTAGTTTTTATTATGTTTTTATTAGTTTTTAAATAAAAATTACTTTTCTGGGCTTTACTATGAGTTTGTGTGTTTTTCTGTGATTTCAAAAATTTTCTGGCTGAAATTGAGGGACCTGAGCAAAAATCTGATTCAGAGGCTGAAAAAGGACTGCAGATGCTGTTGGATTCTGACCTCCCTGCACTCGAAGTAGATTTTCTGGAGCTACAGAAGCCCAATTGGCGCGCTCTCAATTGCGTTGGAAAGTAGACATCCTGAGTTCCAGCAACATATAATAGTCCATACTTTGCCCGAGATTTGATAGCCCAAACAGGTGTTCCAAGTCAGCTCAAGAATTCTGGCGTTTAACTCCAGAACTGGCACAAAAGCTAGAGTTAAACGCCCAAACTGGCATAAAAGCTGGCGTTTAACTCCAAGAAATGTCTCTACACATGAAAGCTTCAATTCTCAGCCCAAGCACACACCAAGTGGGCTCCGGAAGTGGAATTTTACAATAAACACCCTAGCTTACTCATTTTCCGTAACCCTAGGTCACTAACTTACTATAAATACTACTTTCAATGATTCATATTGTACCTCATGACACTTTACACATTTCTTATTGTATTCTCTATGGCATGAGTCTCTAAACCCCATCGTTGGGGGTGAGGAGCTCTGCTGTTCTTCATGAATTAATGCAATTACTATTGTTTTCTATTCTATCATGCTTGCTTCTATTCTAAGATATTCATTCACACTTTAACCTGATGAATGTGATGATCCGTGACAATCATCATCATTCTCACCTATGAACGCGTGCCTGACAACCACCTCCGTTCTACCTTAGATTGGATGCATATCTCTTAGCCTCATGATTCAGATCAGAGTATTCGTCGTATAAGCTAGAATTATTGGCGGCCATTCCTGAGATCCGGAACGTCTAAACCTTGTATGTGGTATTCTGAGTAGGATCTGGGAAGGGATGGCTGTGACGAGCTTCAAACTCGCGATTGTTGGGCGTGTGACAGACGCAAAAGGATCAATGGAAAAAGAGTGTGCTTAAGACTGAGCGGTTAAAGTCGTGGTCCAAAGCAAAAAGAGTGTGCTTAAGAGCTCTGGACACCTCTAATTGGGGACTCTAGCAAAGCTGAGTCACAATCTGAAAAGGTTCACCCAATTATGTGTCTGTGGCATTTATGTATCCGGTGGTAATACTGGAAAACAAAGTGCATAGAGTCACGGCCAAGACTCATAAAGTAGCTGTGTTCAAGATTCAACATACTTAACTGGGAGAATCAATAACACTATCTGGATTCTGAGCTCTTATAGATGCCAATCTGATGTGTGGAAAACGATCCAACACAAAACACACCGGCAAGTGTACTGGGTCGCATCAAGTAATAATAACTCACGTGAGTGAGGTCGATCCCACAGGGATTGAAGGATTGAGCAATTTTAGTTTAGTTATTGATTTAGTCAAGCAAACAGAAGTTGATTTGAGTGAATTTGTGTTCAACAAGAATTAAATTGCATAGAATGTAAAAGGGAATGGGTAATTTGCAGGAAATTAAAGAGAACAGAAAATAAAAGTGCTGAATCTTAAAGAACAAGAAATTAAATGGCAGAAACTTATAACGCAAGAAATGTAAATTGCAGAATCATAAAGTGCAAGAAATGTAAATGGGTCAGGGATGTGGGATTGCAAGAATTAAACAAAAGAACAGTAAATCTCAACACATAGAAGAGTAGAATATGACTTGAATTGAACCGGATCTAAAATGGTAACGTAAATAAACTTGAAAAGCATTCAACAGAGAAAATAAAATGATGACTCCAGATCTCACGACCCAAGAGACTAGATAACCAAGTCTAGATCTCAATGCCTTCTTAGATCCAAATTGAGAATTCAATTGCAAGAAAAGTAAAGATCCAGCAGTAGAAGAAAAGAAGTGAAATCGCAAATTCTCAATGATGCAGTAAATCAAAACAGAAAGAGATCTCAAGGTGAGATTGAAACAGAATTTCCTCAATTCTTCAACCCAAGATTCTAGACAAGTGTAAATGAAATTTAAAACAAGAAAACTAAGAGGAAGAGAATTCAATTCTCCTTCCCCAAGACTCAGAATCTCAAAATAACTCTCAACCAAAAACTCTCCAAAACTACCCAGTAAAACTAAAAAGGAAAAAGCTCTCTCGAAAACTTAAATTCTAAGTTATTTATACACTCTCTTCAAATGATCTTCAAGCCTTGAATTGGGCCCTTGCTCTTGATGGAATTGGGTTGACAGAAGCCTCTGTTGATTGCCCTTGGAGTTGGAAAGAAGCCCACTTGTGAACCGGGTCAGAACCGGGCCATGAACCATTAAAGCTTGAGTCAAAGTTTGAGGCAAACTTTGACTCAAGCTTTTTGTAGCAGATTGCCTCCCGTGCTGTCATCCACGTTTGGCTCAAAGTTTGAGGTCAAACTTGAGCTCAAACGTGGATCCTCCCTTGCATGTCCTTTGGCCAACGTTTGGCCCAACGTTTGAGGCAAACGTGGCGCAATCAAGCTTTCAATCAGGGACTCTTCTTCATACTCAAATGGCACCAACGTTTGACCTCAAAGTTTGAGGCAAACGTTGGCGCAAGCTTTTTGCTCCCTGGGTCTTCTTTTTGTGGCGCCAACGTTTGACTCAAAGTTTGAGGCAAATGTTGGCGCAAGCTTTTTGCTCCCTGGGTCTTTCTTTTTTTTCTCTGAGGGTGCCAACGTTTGACCTCAAGTTTGAGGCAAACGTTGGCGCAAACTTTTGATGCCTCCAGGGTGAAGTCAAGCTCTTCCTCACGTTTGAGCTAAAGTTTGAGGCAAACTTTGGCTCAAGCTTTTTGTCCTCTCTTGATCTTTGCCATTCCTTCTTTCTTCAACGCTCTTCAAAGCTCTTTTCACCTATCATCAATCAATCAAAAACATCAAAGCTATACTCAAAATCATGAGATTGTTTCTCTTTCATAATATATGACAATTATAGCACAAAATCTAATGAAAATGCATTAATTTTCCTTGGTTGATTGAATCAAAGGAAACATGAAATTCTACCCAATTGGCTTACTTATGGCTCAAGAAAGTGCATAAAATCTATTGAAAACAAAAGAAAAAGACTAGTGAAACTAGGCTAAGATGACTTGTCATCACAACACCAAACTTAAAGCTTGCTTGTCCCCAAGCAAGAAAGGTATTATTGAGAAGAAAGAATGAAATGGGAGAGGATGTTTATGTTAGCAGAGTATTATTGGTAGCTCATGGGGTTTTATGTAGATATGTAAATACTCACTTCTTATTGACATTTAGGCCTAGAAAGCCTCCTCCAAGCATCAAGCAACACACTGCTATGACCTCTCATTATTCCTCTGTCCTTGATTATTTTTTTTCTATAAGCTCTAGTTCAGTGTCTGTAACAAGCTCTTTTCTTTCTTTATGCTTGACACATTATTTACTATAGACACTTGGCTCACATTCCTTCTTAGAGCATTGATGCCCAGCACCTCTTTGGGTTACTAAATGCCTTGTAGTTAGGTTGCTCTTGATAGTGGACTTTCAGTTGATGATCCCGGGTTAGTTAACCCAAGTCACCAAGTGTTGATGCACTCCAAAGAACTTAATAATCCAAGCAGATCCTAGTACAAAGACACCACAGGCATATATTCTAAGGTTCAAGCTATTGGTGTCTAGCTTTGTTTCTTTTTTTTTTTTTTTGCCACCTTTGGCTTTTTCTTTTTAACCAAGGACTTTTATTTGATTGATATTCATAGAGAGTTAGCTACTCTCTACTTAAAAGGAGACATTCTAGTACTTTTATTCACTAAAAGTGAGCTATCATACAATCACACATACATACCACCACATACTATTATTGTACTCCCAGCTAACAAAGAACTATCTCACTTCACATTTCAAACATTTCTTTTATTGAATTAAAGATGCAGGGGACAAAGCATGCTTTTAGTTAAGTGAAAGTAAACACACAAGCACACACTTAGACTAGCTCACTTATTGCAAAGAGTGATTCTACTTGTACTAGATGAACACTTTAGCAAGACATAAGTTAAAGCATTTCTCAACAGCAAGAGTTAAGTATAAATACAACCTATTGGTTTGCAGTTCCTTTGTCCTTCCTTCTGTTGTGCCCCTTTTCAGTTATGATGCATAATGTCTTCAACTGGTGGTTAGTTCCCTGCACAATTCTCAAAAGTTGCTTGCTTCTCAAGCCCTTAGGTGACTGGTTAGTCTGCATGAATTAAGTGTGGCTTTTGGATTTAATTTGGTGTGGGAACACCAAACTTAATTCCTTGCCACTGTCTCTAATGCAACAGGTTGTACATTTATAAATTCTTTTGGCCTTGCTAAAGGTTATGGAACCAAAACTATGAAGCAATTAACTAGTTGAATAATTTCTCTGATTACTTGGAGCTATCATTATGCAAGAGGTGAGAGTATGCTTTTAAATGAGATTTTGGTGGAACACCAAACATAGAATCCTTCATTCTCCTTTAAATTGTTTTGGTGTACAATACCAAACTTAGCTCCCTGCAATACATATTTAATTATTCAACATTTTTATTGAAAAAGCTATGAAAAGAAAATTACCTCAGGTTGGGTTGCCTCCCAACAAGCGCTTCTTTATTGTCATTAGCTTGACATTCTCTATGCTTGTTCAGCTCAGATTCTGGACTTCCTTCTCCTTGTCCCATTGTCCTCCTAGGTAGGGCTTTGCTCTGTGACCATTTGCTATGAAATGACTCTTTGTTGCTTCATCTTGCAATTCAAGGCTTTCATAAGGAAAAACCTTTGTCACCAAATATGGGCCAGTCCACTTAGACTTAAGTTTGCCACGGAAGATTTTAAGCCTTGAGTTATACAGGAGTACTTGCTGTCCTGGCTTGAACTCCTTCTTTATGATCTTCTTATCATGCCACCTCTTGGCTCTCTCCTTGTGTATCTGAGCACTCTCATAAGCTTCTAGCCTGAATTCATCCAACTCATTTAGTTGTAACAACCTTTTCTCTCCTGCAGCCTGGAAATCAAAATTGAGGAGTTTAGTGGCCCAAAAAGCTTTATGTTCAAGCTCTACAGGGAGGTGACAAGATTTGCCATACAGTAGTTGAAAGGGGGATTTCCCAATGGGTGTCTTAAATTCCATCCTGTATGCCCAAAGTGCATCTTCTAGCTTTCTAGCCCAATCCTTTCTAGTAGCCCCTACTGTCTTCTCCAAAATCCTCTTCAGCTCCCTATTGGCAAGTTTTGCCTGACCATTAGTCTGTGGGTGATAAGGTGTAGCCACTTTATGTATCACTCCATACTTATGAAGTAGTTTCTCCATTTGTTTATTGCAAAAGTGACCACCACCATCACTCACCAGTCCCCTAGGTACTCCATACCTAGTGAATACGTATTTCTTTAAGAATTGAAGGACAACTTGTGCATCACACGTGGTTGTGGCTATGGCTTCCACCTATTTTGAGACATATTCTACTGCTACCAAGATGTACTTGAAAGAGTAAGATGGAGGGAATGGGCCCATGAAATCAATACCCCAAAGATCAAACAGCTCTACTTCCAAGATATAGTTTTGAGGCATCTCATTCCTTCTTGTCAAACCCCCAGCTTTTTGGCATTCGTTACATCGATGAACAAATTCTCTGGAATCCTTAAAGATGGTCGGCCAATAAAATCCACTTTGAAGTACCTTGGCTGCTGTTCTTTCAGGTCCAAAATGTCCTCCATAGGCAAAGCCGTGACAGTGCCACAAAATGTTGATCATTTCACTCTCAGGGACACATTTCCTTATCACTCCATCTGAACACCTTCTAAATAAAAATGGTTCATCCCATAGAAATTTCTTTGCTTCATTGAGAAATTTCTTTGTTTGTTGCTTGGTGAATTCCTTAGGGATTTTCCTTCTAACCTTATAGTTTGCAATGTCTGCAAACCAAGGAGCTTGTTGAATCTGCAAGAGGTGTTCATCTGGAAAATTTTCATTCACTGGATGAGATGCTTCTTGAATTGTTTCTTGTGGCAGCCTTGACAAGTGATCAGCAACTTGATTTTCACTGCCTTTCCTGTCTTTAATTTCAATATCAAACTCTTGTAGGAGTAATACCCACCTGATGAGTCTAGGTTTAGCATCCTGTTTTGTCATTAAATACTTAAGAGCAGCATGGTCAGTATAAACTACAATTTTGGATCCTATCAAGTATGATCTAAACTTATCAAATGCATAAACTACAGCCAGCAACTCCTTTTCTGTTGTGGTGTAACTTTTTTGAGCCTCATTCAAAACCTTACTTGCATAATATATGACATGATGCAAGTTTCCCTTCTTTTGTCCAAGTACAGCACCAATTGCAATGTCACTTGCATCACACATAAGTTCAAACGGTAGTTCCCAATTCGGGGGTGTGATGATTGGTGCTGTTGTGAGTCTGTTTTTTAAAGTTTCAAAGGCATGCTGGCAAGTTTCATCAAAGACAAAAGGATTATCAATCATCAGCAGATTACTCAAAGGTTTGGCTATCTTAGAGAAATCCTTGATAAACCTTCTATAAAATCCTGCATGCCCCAAGAAACTTCTAACAGATTTCACATTAGTTGGAGGAGGGAGTTTTTCTATGATCTCAACCTTTGCCTTGTCAACCTCTATCCCTTTTCTTGAAACTTTATGACCAAGAACAATCCCCTCGGGTACCATGAAATGGCACTTCTCCCAGTTCAAAACCAAATTAGTTTCTTGGCACCATTTCAAGACAAGAGTTAGATGGTTCAGGCAAGCGTTGAAATTATCACCAAAAACAGAAAAGTCGTCCATGAAGACCTCTAAAAACTTTTCAACCATATCGGAGAAAATGGAAAGCATACACCTCTGAAATGTGGCTGGGGCGTTGAATAGCCCAAATGGCATCCTCCTGTATGCAAAAACTCCAAATGGACATGTGAAGGCAGTCTTCTCTTGGTCCTTGGGGTCCACCACGATTTGATTGTACCCAGAATATCCATCCAAGAAGCAATAATAGGCATGGCCAGCCAATCATTCCAGCATCTGATCAATGAATGGGAGAGGAAAATGATCTTTCCTGGTGGCATCATTCAATCTTCTATAGTCTATGCACATCCTCCACCCAGTCACTGTTCTAGTAGGGATTAACTCATTCTTCTCATTGGTGATGACCGTCATTCCTCCTTTCTTTGGTATAACTTGGACCGGGTGATGACAAGTCATCTTAGCCTATTTTAACTAGCCTTTTTCTTTTGTTTTTAATTGAATTATGCACTTTCTTGAGCCATAAGCAAGCCAATTGGGTAGATTTTCATGTTTCCTTTGATTTAATCAACCATGTATGAATTCATGCTATTTCATGAGGTTTTATGCTAAAATTGTCACATATTATGAAAGAATGAATATGTCATGATTTTGAGCATAGCTTTGATGTGTTTGGTTGATTAATGATAGGTGAAGAAAGCTTGGAGAAAGGTTGAAGCAAAGAGGAATGGCTAGGAGTGAAGAGAGGAATAAGTGAAATTGAACCTGGAGGCATGAAGTTAGCCCCAACGTTAGCCCCCTAACTTGGAGGCTAACGTTGGGCATGAAGATTACTCCCTGGGCTCCCCACGTTTGAGCCAACGTTAGCCCCCTAACTTGGAGGCTAACGTTGGCACATGAATTCCTCCCTGGCCATCCAACGTTTGCGCCAACGTTAGCCCCCTAACTTGGAGGATAACGTTGGCACATGAAGACATAAGGGAGAGGGGCCAACGTTTGCGCCAACGTTAGCCCCCTATCTTGGAGGCTAACGTTGGCGCCACACACCACAAGGCATACAAGGGGTATACTTCCAACAAGAATAACTTGAGCTACAGAGCTCCAAATGAGGTGATTCAAGAAGCATTGGAAAGTAGGAATCAAGAGCTTTCCAAGCATATATGGCACTGCATGGTGGACACTAAAATTGAGGGAGAAAACTGCCCCGCAATGTGCATAAACGAACATGGTGGCAACCTGCAGTGAGGCCAACTGACCTCTGCACCTTCAAAGGAGTATAAATCGAGCTGTAGAGCTCCAAATAATGTGCTCCCAACGGCATTGGAAAGTAGACATCCAGGGCTTTCCAACAATGTATAATAGTATGGGGTGGACAATACATTTGAGCCTCCAGAACTGGCGTTTTTGCCAACGTTTGAGGGCTAACGTTACCTCAAACGCTGCACACCAAAGCCAGCGACCATGCCCTCTTCAAATGATCATAACTTGAGTTGTAGATGTCCAATTGAAGTGATTCCAAGTGAGTTAGAAAGCTGACATTCAGAGCTTTCCAACCATATATGATAGTCTATATTGGGCATAAAATTGGCAACATGACAAGAGGACAAAGTTGGCCCCATAAATGTGCATAAGGGAGGCCAACGTTAGGGTCAAAGTTAGACCCCTAACGTTGGCACCAACGTTCATACCAGCAAGTTTTGTGGGCTGCTATGAAAAGTTGGAGCCAAAGTTAGACCCCTAACTTTAGCTCCAACTTTTGGTCCAACTTTTTCAAACTCAACCCGGTTCAATTCGGTTCCTCTTCAAACTCCAAGAGCAATCAACCAAGGCCTTTATCAACCCAATTCCATCAAGAGCAAGGGCCCAAATGATCATCACTCAAAGGCACAAGAAATAGATAAAATAGGAATTTCATTTAATTGTAATTTGTTTTTAATTTCATTTTCATTTTGTAAAGCCTATATAAGGCATCATTTTCATATTTGTGAGGAGGCTGGCTCCACTAGGGAGCATTAGGATTTGAGAGCTCTCTCTTAGTTTTCAATTTCGTTTTGAATCTTGGGTTGAGAATTGAAGAAATTCTGTTTCAATCTCACCTTGAGAATTTTCTTGTTTACTTTCTCTGCACAATTGAATTTCCATTCCTGTTTACTACTTCACCTTCTCTTGGCTTCTGCAATTTACTTTTCTTTAATTTCTCTTGCAATTGTTATTGTTGGATCTAGGAAGGCATTGAGATCTAGACTTGGTTATCTAGTCTCTTGGGTCCTGAGATCTTAATTCCAATTTTACATTCTCTGTTTATTGCTTTTCATGTTTATTTACATTTCTGTTTTGGTTCCGAATCAATCAAATCCATCTTTTACTTCTCTGCTTGTTGCAATTTAACTTTTCCTTGTTTAATTTCTGCAAATCCAATTCCCAATTCCCTTTACATTTGATGCAATTTATATTTCTTGTCATTTAAGATTCTTGCAATTTACATTTCTTGCTCTTTAAGTTACTTGCCAATTTACATTCTGCAACTTTAAATTCATTGTCATTTACTTTCTGTTGGTTACAATTTCACACAATTCACATCAATGTTAGCTTGACTAAACTAATCACCCACTAAAGTTGCTTGATCCATCAATCCCTGTGGGATCGACCTCACTCCCGTGAGTTATTATTACTTGATGCGACCCGGTGCACTTGCCGATTAGATTTGTGTGTTTTGGGAGAAATTTATTTTTCACCAAAATACTCATCAAGTTTTTGGCGCCGTTGCCGGGGATTGATTAGATCAACAATGATTATGTGGGTGAGAAGTCTAGATCAAGCATTTTCTTTTGTTTTTGTTCTCTGTTCTAAGTTGAAACCAAGGTGTTTGAGTTATTGCCTCACTAAGAAATTCTCATCTCTGATATGAGTAATTTCAATTTTCATTGATGTTTGAAAAATACAAATGGAGTTCAACTCATCATTTGGTCAAACAAAATTTTATGGGATATCACCCACCATCACCAATCTCCAATGATGGCTGGGGATATCACCAAGAAACTTCAAATTCTGGGCACTCCAATTCATGGAGCTATGCTTCAGAACCACAAGATGAGAAAGAAAATCATATGGGATATTTCTTTCCACCACAAAATAATGCAAGTCATGATTCTAATGGTGGCTGGGAAGGGAATTCTAGTGCTCCATATGATAATCATCCAAAGATATCATCACTTGACCATACTTCAACCGAAAGCCCCTTTCAAAACTCACCACCCACACAAACTTCCATGAACCACTCAAGGCTTTCAGAGCTTGAGTCCAAGTTCGAAAAATATGCGAAAGAAGCACAAATATTCGAGAAAAGGCAAGAAGCTTTCTTCAAAAATATGAATGAAGAAGTAGAGAAAATAAGGAGGAGCTTAGAACCACTGAGCAAGAAAAATGAAGGCCAATTGATGGATATAAAAGAGGAAGTGGAGGAGCAAGAAAGTGAAGAAGTCATTCCAAACTCAAGTGAGGCAGAGAAGTACATAAAGGAGGAGTTCATGGAACCACCAATACAAAAGGCTCTGGATGAATACAAAACTCCAACAATCACACAACCACCAAAACTTGGATTCAAAGAAGTGAAGGCAATTGACAAAAGCACCAAGAAGAGGATTGTGACCAAGACACCAAGGACAACATTCATGAGAAGGTCAACTGCAAACAATCCTCCCCCTGATCCAGCAAGCAAGATCAATCAAGCCAATTTCACAAGGAAGCTTCCTGAGGAGAGACCAAGACAGGGGGCACTAGCTGAAACTTCTCCTCCTTTGAAGTCATTTCTCTTAACAAATTGGAAGAAAAGGAAGAAAGTAAAGAACAGGTAGACAGTAGGTACATTTCTTCTCCTTGCTTTGTTTAAATTTCAATAAATTGGCATATGATTACATTCTAAGTTTGGTGTTGCCCTGCAACAAACTGTTTTCCATCTTCATGGATGATTGCATCAATTTTACATGAAAGTGACACACCAAGATTCTAAGTTTGGTGTGCTACCTATTTTTCTATGCAAATCAATCCAGCAACATCACTTGTCTGTATAATCATATTGCCTTTTACAGTGTCATTTTTCTTCTTGGTTGGATAATTTTTGTTTTCTTTTTGTTTCATTTATTTACTTGTTTTTAATGCTTTCCTTCATTAACTGTTTTTGTTAATACATCACCAAGACATCCTTATTCATAACAGACTCTTCATTTGGTGATTGTATTTAACATATAACAGTTTCTTTTGTTTAGTTTTAGTTCAAATAAATTGACACATGGTTGCATTCTAAGTTTGGTGTTGCTATGCAACAAAATTTAGTTCCAATTCTTACAAGATACTTGCATTAATTCCAAGCGAAAGTGTCACACTAAGTTTGGTGTGCCACTTATTCTTTTACGCAATGTATTGTGCACACCTTCTTATCTATGCAATCATAATGTCTCTGTCTCTTATGCCTTGATTATTATCTTTAATTTTGCTTGCTTGAAACACATGTACTACTAACATTCCTTGTGTAAGACATTCATGATCCATCTTAGCCCCATAGCCACGGTTCTAATAGTTGCTTGAGGATGAGCAAGCATTCTGAGTTTGGTATGGGAAGGAGGAGAATGGGAGGAAATTGACAACAATAGAGAAGATGAACTACAAGGTTGTAAAGTTCCTTTTCCTCTCATTTGTTTCAAGCACTATAAACTGCATGATTGTCTTTACCTTCTCTGTATGCATGTGTGTATGAAAAGGCATAGTTTGATTTCTAAACTGCAACATGGTGCTATGTCATTATGATTTCCAACTTGAGTTTTGTGAATTCAAAAGCAACAAAAGTATCATGATCATAAACAAACAAGGCATTAAAGAAGATTTTAGCATGTGCATAAAAGTATTGGTAAGCTAGTATGTTTGATTGTTGCTTAATTGCATTAGATTTTATTTAATTGAAGTTTTCATCTAGGACATTTTGTGAAATCTTTTAAAATCATGAAAACCTTGAAGAAGCAAATGCAAAATAAAGCAAGAAAAGAAAAAGGGAAAGAATGAGAAAGCTGAAGGCTCTGAGTACCAATGGCAATTTATTTGCTAAGTACTTGTGGTGTTTATGTATCAAGCCAAATGCTTGAAAACAAAACACTTAGAAGTCAAGGTTAGGCTCAAAGTGCAAAAGCACTCCCTCAAAGCTCAAGGCTCTGAGCATCAATGATTAGAGAGTCAAGAAAAGAAAAGAAAAATGAGCTTAATGAAGTCCTCTAATCAAATGCTTGTGGTGCTTATGTATCAAGTGGTAATACTTGAAAACAAAGCATTTAGAAGTCGTAGCTTTGTTATCAACTCATGGGGCAAAGCACCCAAAAAGGAGAAGCTAATAAGAAAATCAAAAGCTTGTTTCAAGGAAGAAATATAAGAAAAAGATTTCATAAATTGAGCTAGATGGAAGCATCAATCATTTACATTTCTTTTGTGATTGTAGTATGCTTAGAAAACTAGCTTACCATGAACATTGAGTTGCTATTCTTCTTGCCTTGGATTGTCAATCTTTATTGCATGATTCTTTTCTTGCTTGGGGACAAGCAAGCTTTAAGTTTGGTGTTGTGATGACAAGTCATCTTAGCCTATTTTAACTAGCCTTTTTCTTTTGTTTTTAATTGAATTATGCACTTTCTTGAGCCATAAGCAAGCCAATTGGGTAGATTTTCATGTTTCCTTTGATTTAATCAACCATGTATGAATTCATGCTATTTCATGAGGTTTTATGCTAAAATTGTCACATATTATGAAAGAATGAATATGTCATGATTTTGAGCATAGCTTTGATGTGTTTGGTTGATTAATGATAGGTGAAGAAAGCTTGGAGAAAGGTTGAAGCAAAGAGGAATGGCTAGGAGTGAAGAGAGGAATAAGTGAAATTGAACCTGGAGGCATGAAGTTAGCCCCAACGTTAGCCCCCTAACTTGGAGGCTAACGTTGGGCATGAAGATTACTCCCTGGGCTCCCCACGTTTGAGCCAACGTTAGCCCCCTAACTTGGAGGCTAACGTTGGCACATGAATTCCTCCCTGGCCATCCAACGTTTGCGCCAACGTTAGCCCCCTAACTTGGAGGATAACGTTGGCACATGAAGACATAAGGGAGAGGGGCCAACGTTTGCGCCAACGTTAGCCCCCTAACTTGGAGGCTAACGTTGGCGCCACACACCACAAGGCATACAAGGGGTATACTTCCAACAAGAATAACTTGAGCTACAGAGCTCCAAATGAGGTGATTCAAGAAGCATTGGAAAGTAGGAATCAAGAGCTTTCCAAGCATATATGGCACTGCATGGTGGACACTAAAATTGAGGGAGAAAACTGCCCCGCAATGTGCATAAACGAACATGGTGGCAACCTGTAGTGAGGCCAACTGACCTCTGCACCTTCAAAGGAGTATAACTCGAGCTGTAGAGCTCCAAATAATGTGCTCCCAACGGCATTGGAAAGTAGACATCCAGGGCTTTCCAACAATGTATAATAGTATGGGGTGGACAATACATTTGAGCCTCCAGAACTGGCGTTTTTGCCAACGTTTGAGGGCTAACGTTACCTCAAACGCTGCACACCAAAGCCAGCGACCATGCCCTCTTCAAATGATCATAACTTGAGTTGTAGATGTCCAATTGAAGTGATTCCAAGTGAGTTAGAAAGCTGACATTCAGAGCTTTCCAACCATATATGATAGTCTATATTGGGCATAAAATTGGCAACATGACAAGAGGACAAAGTTGGCCCCATAAATGTGCATAAGGGAGGCCAACGTTAGGGTCAAAGTTAGACCCCTAACGTTGGCACCAACGTTCATACCAGCAAGTTTTGTGGGCTGCTATGAAAAGTTGGAGCCAAAGTTAGACCCCTAACTTTAGCTCCAACTTTTGGTCCAACTTTTGCAAACTCAACCCGGTTCAATTCGGTTCCTCTTCAAACTCCAAGAGCAATCAACCAAGGCCTTTATCAACCCAATTCCATCAAGAGCAAGGGCCCAAATGATCATCACTCAAAGGCACAAGAAATAGATAAAATAGGAATTTCATTTAATTGTAATTTGTTTTTAATTTCATTTTCATTTTGTAAAGCCTATATAAGGCATCATTTTCATATTTGTGAGGAGGCTGGCTCCACTAGGGAGCATTAGGATTTGAGAGCTCTCTCTTAGTTTTCAATTTCGTTTTGAATCTTGGGTTGAGAATTGAAGAAATTCTGTTTCAATCTCACCTTGAGAATTTTCTTGTTTACTTTCTCTGCACAATTGAATTTCCATTCCTGTTTACTACTTCACCTTCTCTTGGCTTCTGCAATTTACTTTTCTTTAATTTCTCTTGCAATTGTTCTTGTTGGATCTAGGAAGGCATTGAGATCTAGACTTAGTTATCTAGTCTCTTGGGTCCTGAGATCTTAATTCCAATTTTACATTCTCTGTTTATTGCTTTTCATGTTTATTTACATTTCTGTTTTGGTTCCGAATCAATCAAATCCATCTTTTACTTCTCTGCTTGTTGCAATTTAACTTTTCCTTGTTTAATTTCTGCAAATCCAATTCCCAATTCCCTTTACATTTGATGCAATTTATATTTCTTGTCATTTAAGATTCTTGCAATTTACATTTCTTGCTCTTTAAGTTACTTGCCAATTTACATTCTGCAACTTTAAATTCATTGTCATTTACTTTCTGTTGGTTACAATTTCACACAATTCACATCAATGTTAGCTTGACTAAACTAATCACCCACTAAAGTTGCTTGATCCATCAATCCCTGTGGGATCGACCTCACTCCCGTGAGTTATTATTACTTGATGCGACCCGGTGCACTTGCCGATTAGATTTGTGTGTTTTGGGAGAAATTTATTTTTCACCAAAATACTCATCACCGGGCTCACCCATGAGCTATCAGATATTGGAAAGATTATCCCTGCATTCCATAACTTCATTACTTCGTTCTGGACAACTTCCTTCATTGTGGGATTTAGCCTTCTTTGAGGTTGAACCACTGGTTTGGAGTTGTCCTCCAAGAGGATCTTATGCATACACACTGCAGGGCTGATGCCTTTCAGGTCGTCAATGGTCCATCCTAAAGCATCTTTGTGAGCTTTGAGTACATCAAGAAGTTCTCCTTCTTCTTTTTTCATCAGAGATGAATTGATGATTACTGGGAAGCTCTCTGATGTGCCCAGAAATGCATATTTGAGATGAGTGGAAATAGCAGTAGCTTGTAACTGTCAGGGTGCTGATGCACGAAAAACTTGTCTCTCAACAAATCTCCCTTCGGCAAGTGTACCGAAGTTGTCGTCAAGTAAAAACTCACAATAGAGTGAGGTCGAATACCACAGGGATTGATTGATCAAGAAACTTTAATGAGAAGAATGTTCTAGTTGAGCGAATCCAGAATTTGGGTTTAAAGTTGCAGAAAATAAAATGGCGGGAATGTAAATAACAAAAGTAAATGCTAGAACTAAAGGACTGGAAGTAAATGACTGAAAATAAATTGCAGAATTGTAAATGGGAATGGGGGATTTGCTCATAAAAGTAAATCGTAGAAATTAAAGAGAATGGGTGAGATTAGAGATGGGGAGTTCATTGGGCTTAGGAGATGTTGCAATTCTCCGGATCAAGTTCATTTTCATCTCTTCCTCAATCAATGCACTCATTGATCTCCTTGGCAATCTTAAGTGATTGAATTACAATTCCTTGCAATTCAATCTCTCAAATCTTGATCAATAGCCAATTCCTTGGTCAATTGCTCACGAGAAGAGATGAAGTATGGTCACTGATTATACCACATGCATTTCCCAAACCAAGTATTGAGAGGGTTACAGTCACCTACCCATCCAAACCCAATTTGGTCCAGCATGAGAAAGCATTTCTAGCTTGATCTCTTCATTCCTCTTCCAAGGTTCAAAAGAGATCCAAGTTTGAATAGCTTCTCTTCCAAGATAACTACTCAATTGGATGAAGATCGAAAGCCTTCAAGTAAAATCAAGAGGAAAGATAGAAGAAGAACAATGAAAATTAGTATTGATCCATCAAATTAAAACAGAGCTCCCTAACCCAATGAAAGGGGTTTAGTTGTTCATAGCTCTTGAAAATGAAAACAAAGATGGAGAATACATCATAAACTAGAAATTACAAAGAAAGTAAAATACAGAGAGGGGTTCTTCAGCCTCCAGAACTATTTTACAATTCAAAGCTACTCCTATATATACTACTCTTCTCAGCTTCTAGTTCACTCTTCAAGTCTTGGGCCTTTGGATCTTGAGTTTGAAGCAGTTCCTTTCTTTATTTGGGCTTGGCTTTACTTGCAGAGAGAAAGTGCGGAGTGGGCAGAGACTTAAGCTCAGGGCGTAAGGAGTGTTAATCTTTTAGTGAAAGTCCAAGTTCGGGAACGTTAGTGACACTTAACATTGTCACTAACGTTCCAATGCACCCCTTTTGCCTTACGTTAAAACCCACGTTAACTAGGTTAACGTGGCTTTTAACGTTGCCTTGTCAATCTTCGAGAACGTTAGTGACATTCAACATTGTCACTAACATTCCAGTGTGCCCCTTCTTGCTTCACGTTAAAGCTCACGTTAACTAGGTTAACGTGGCTTCTAACGTGGCCTTTGCCATCCTTCGAGAACGTTAGTGACATTCAACATTGTCACTAACGTTCCAATGTGCCCCTAGGTCTCACGTTATAGTCCACATTAACTAGGTTAACGTGGCTTCTAACGTGGCCATCTTTTAGCCATCCCAACGTTAGTGACAATGTTGAGTGTCACTAACGTTGGCTCATCTTTCATTTCTCATCGTTAGCCTCCACGTTAACCAAGTTAACGTGGAAGTTAACGTGACTCTTGGGGGTTGTGTGGTTGCTTCAACGTTAGTGACAATGTTGAGTGTCACTAACGTTGTCGACAACTCTTCATTCTCTACGTTAGTTCCCACGTTAACCAAGTTAACGTGGGAGTTAACGTGGTACTTAGCACCATAGGCCAACGTTAGTGACAATGTTGAGTGTCACTAACGTTGGCTCAACTTCTTTTCTCCACGTTAGAGTTCACGTTAACTTGGTTAACGTGACTCTCTAACGTGGGCATTGATGGCTTTTTGAGAGTGTTATTGGTAATCACTTTTCTCATTAATCTTTGCAAGTTACCTCCCCTTTTCTTGCTCCTTTTTGGTCCTGAAATCAAGCAACAAAGTGCATCAAAGCTCTAGTCCAAGTCATGAGTAATGCAACATAATATTTGTCACTAAACTTATGCAAAATCCTCATGAAATCATGTAAATGCACAATGTATGCTTGAGTGAAGGCATAAGTGAATATTTACCCAAAACTAGCTTATTTCCTAAAGAAATGCATGAAACTAACCTAAAAACAGTAAAGAAAAGGTCAGTGAAACTAGCCAAAATGCCCTGGCATCACAACACCAAACTTAAAGCTTGCTTGTCCCTAAGCAAGTACTGGAACAAGAAAATGATGAATGAAATATCCAGAGGAATGAGTCATTCTTGTGGAAGTCATATTACTGATTTTATGGTGGTTTCATGCATAGCAACTTAGGTTCATTCCATTACTGGCTTTTAGACCTTTATTCTGTCCTAAAATACCCACTTTGTTCATATCCCATGAGACTTTTATTCATTGATCCTTTTATTGTTACTACAAGGGTTGTTTGTGTTATTTAGGCTAGGTGCTCTGTAAGGGGGCAACTCTTTAAGATAAGCTTTCAGCCAACACTCCCGAACCAGTTGGTTCAAGGTGCTAGGTGTTGAGACACCCCTAAGGACTTACTCCCTCAAGCCTATCCCCTATACATACACACTACAGGCATTTAGTTTATTTATTTTCTTTTCTTGAGACCTTGGTGTCCAACACCTCTTTGGGTTACTAAGTGTTCTATAGTGAAGGTTACTCTTGATAGTGGACTTTCAGCTGATAATCCCGAGTTAGTTAACCCAAGTTATCAAGTGATAAGGCACCCCTAAGAGCTTATTCATCCAAGTAGATCCCTCACACAGGAGCACCACAGACACTTGCCTCAAGCTTAAAACCATTGATGCCTAGCCTTATTGCTTACTCTTTTTCTTTTGTTTTTCACTTCCATTGTTCTTTCCCTTTTCTCTTCTTAGGATCTTGTTATTAACTTAGTCTCATGAGTATATCCAAAGCAAAGTATTCAGGATAGATAGTTGTCCTCCTAGCCTTGTAGTTGAACCAACTTAGCTAACTTATGACTACTCCAAAGATTCATGAATGCACTTCCACAATTTCAACTACACTCTGGTCTTTTACAACTATAATCCTTCTCTTCTTCAATTGATAAAAAGGGACAAGCTTGCAAGTAAATAAGGGAATGATGCAGTGACATTTAATCCAAAATTCATGGACCTATTCAGAAGGAAAACTTAAAAGACAGAATTTTAAAAAGAGTTCAACTGCAAGTAACTACAAATCAAAGGTGCAATTCGGACCTCCAACTTTCAACAATCCTAAGTACAATGGAATCAGGTAACAATACAACCTTTGGGTGATGATCTCTGGTCCCCCTCTCTCTTTGTCATCTTCCTAGTTTTTGTTGCCTCGCTTCTTTTGGTGAAGGTGCACCATTTCCTTATATGATTCCTACAAGGTCACTGGAAGTTGCTTGTTCCCAAAGCACTTGAGACATAGTTAGCTTATATGTATGCTTGTGCCTCTTGAACTCAGTTTGGTGTGTGAACACCAAACATAGTTCTTTGCCCAGTGCACAACATTGCATATATGTAGAGACCCTCATATCTTGTTATCAACAAAGCAATGATCACCTATAGTCTAACTACACCTAAGTGGTTTCTCTTGGTTGGATGGAGCTAGCAATGTTCTTTTGGGAGTGGGGTGTAATTCTAACCAATGTTCTTTAGTGGAACACCAAACTTAGAATTACACCATCACTCTTGGATTGTTCTGGTGTGGAACACCAAACTAAGCTCCTTTCAATACAGGGGAAACCACTTGTGACTTTATTGAAATAAGGATGAAATTGAAACTACCTAAGGTTGGGTTGCCTCCCAACAGAGCGCTCTTTTATCATCGCTAGCTCGACGAGTTCTTAATTTTTTGATATGGTACTTTACTCTGGGGTTTTCCCCCATGTTGCCCAGATAATGCTTGAGTCTTTGTCCATTCACTGTAAAAGTCCTTTTGGAACCTTCATCCGTGATTTCGATATGGCCATATGGTGATACTTTTGTAACCAAGAAAGGTCCGGACCACCTTGACTTGAGTTTCCCTGGGAACAGCCTTAATTTAGAATTGTAAAGGAGTACTTGCTGCCCTTTTTCGAAACTCCTGGGTGCCAGGTGCATGTCATGTTTTCTTTTTGCCTTCTCTTTATACATCTTAGTGTTTTCATAGGCTTATGACCTGAATTCCTCCATCTCTTGCAGCTGCAAGATTCTTTTTGCACCAGCAGCAATGCTGTCAAAATTTAGTATCTTGATAGCCCAAAGAGCTTTATGTTCTAGCTCCAGTGGTAAATGACAAACTTTCCCATAGACTAATTGATATGGAGACATTCCAAGTGGGGTTTTGAATGCTGTTCTGTATGCCCACAGAGCATCATCCAACTTCTTCGACCAATCCTTTCTAGATGCGCCCACAGTCTTTTCCAGGATCCTCTTCAGCTCTCTGTTGGATATCTCAGTTTGCCCACTTGTTTGAGGATGGTAAGGTGTGGCTACTTTGTGTTTTACCCCATATCGTAAGAGGAGAGCTTCTAGTGGCTTGTTACAAAAGTGGCTCCCTCCATCACTGATGAGGGCTCTTGGGACTCCAAACCGGCTAAAGATATTCTTCCTGAGGAAGTTCATGACTACCTTGTTATCATTAGTTGGGGTTGCAATAGCCTCTACCCACTTGGAAACATAATCTACTGCTACCAGGATGTAATTGTTTGCATATGAGGTTGGGAATGGTCCCATGAAATCAATTCCCCACACATCAAACAGTTCAAGTTCCAAGATAAAATTTAGTGGCATGGCGTTTCTTTTGGGCAGGTTTCTAGATCTTTGGCATTCATTGCAACTTTTTACTAGCTCTTTGGCATCCTTGAAAAGAGTAGGCCAAAAGAATCCGCTTTGTAACACCTTTGCTGCAGTTCTGTCCCCTCTAAAGTGCCCGCCATAGCATGAACCGTGGCAGTTCCACAGGACTTCTCTCCCTTCCTCTTCCGAGACACATCTTCTAAGAATTCCATCTGAACATTTCTTGAAGAGATATGGCTCGTCCCAGACAAAGTATTTTGCATCATTCATGAGCTTCCTCTTTTGATGTTTATTGATCCCTGGTGGTAATGCTCCAGTTGCCTTGAAATTTGCAATATCTGCGAACCATGGTGCTTTATGAACTGTCATCAACTGCTCATCAGGGAAGAGCTCGTTAACACTTGTTACATTTTCTCCACCTTGATCATGAGGGATTCTAGATAAGTGATCTGCCACCTTGTTCTCCACTCCTTTCTTGTCTCTGATTTCAATATCGAATTCCTGCAACAGTAAGATCCACCTTATTAGTCTTGGCTTTGATTCTTGCTTGGCAAACAAATATTTAAGTGCTGTGTGATCTGTAAAAAAATCACTTTAGCACCAATGAGGTATGATCTAAATTTGTCAAATGCAAAAACTATTGCTAGCAACTCCTTTTCAGTAGTGGTATAATTCTTTTGAGTTTCATTAAGGACTTTGCTAGCATAGTATATCACACGAACTAGGTTATCTTTCCTTTGTCCTAACACTGCCCCAACTGCAAAATCAGATGCATCGCACATCAATTCAAATGGTAGATTCCAATCAGGTGGGGAGATGATAGGAGCAGAGGATAACCTCATTTTCAAATGTACAAATGCTAGCATGCATGTTTCATCAAAGATGAATGGTGTATCAGATACAAGGAGATTGCTTAAGGGCTTGGCTATCTTTGAAAAATCTTTAATGAACCTTCTGTAAAAACCAGCATGCCCTAAAAAACTTCTAATTTCCTTGACATCACTGGGTGGGGGTAGTTTTTCAATAAGTTCTACTTTAGCTCTATCAACCTCAATGCCTTGGTGAGAGACCTTGTGACCAAGGACTATTCCTCCTGTCACCATGAAGTAGCATTTTTCCCAGTTCAAGACCAAATTGGTCTCTTGGCATCTTTTCAATACCAAGGCAAGGTGATGTAGGCAACTAGGAAAAGAATCTCCGAATACCGAGAAATCATCCATAAAAACTTCAATGAATTTTTCTATCATATCTGAAAAGATAGAAAGCATGTAGCGTTGGAAAGTTGCAGGGCATTACATAATCCAAATGGCATGCGCCTATAGGCAAGCACTCCATACGGACAGGTAAATGAGGTTTTCTCTTGGTCTCTTGGATCAACCACTATTTGGTAATATCCTGAATAACCGTTGAGAAAACAATAATATGCGTGCCCTGCAAGTCTTTCCAACATCTGATCCATGAATGGAAGGGGAAAATGGTCCTTTCGTGTAGCCTCATTGAGTTTCCTGTAGTCTATGCACATTCGCCATCCTGTGACGGTCCTTGTAGGTATGAGCTCATTCTTCTCATTGGTAACTACAGTGATCCCTCCCTTCTTTGGCACAACATGTATGGGGCTAACCCAAGGGCTATCCGAAATTGGGTATATGACTCCTCCTTGCCAAAGCTTCATAACCTCTTTCTGTACCACTTCCTTCATGATTCGGTTCAGCCTTCTTTGGGATTGAATGGATGGCTTGGCATCATCTTCCAACAGTATTTTATGCATGCATATGGCTGAACTGATTCCCTTCAAGTCAGCAAGTGTCCATCCAATGGCATCCTTATGCTCCGGCAGCACCTTGAGTAGCTCGTCCTCTTGATCTTGACTGAGGGATGAATTTATGATCACTGGGTAGTTTTCATTTTCTCCTAGATATGCATATTTGAGAGTGGGTGGCAATGCTTTGAGTTCAAGTTTGGGTGCTTCTGATTTTTCGCTCCCTTCCTTTGGTGCATCTGGTATATGTGTTTCTGTTGTAGCTACCTCTTCACTTGATTTAGATTCTTCCTCCACCAATCTCTCATTCTCTTCAGGTTCATCTTCTTCAAATTTCTCCTGCACTTCATCCTCAAGTGCATCTAACCTCATGCATTCCCCCAATTGTTCCGGTGGATAACTCATGGCCTTGAACACATTGAATGTCATCTTTTCATTGTGTAATCTAAGGGTGAGGTCACCCTTTTGAACATCAATGACAGCTCCAGCAGTGGCCAAAAATGGCCTTCCCAAAATGATGGAAGTTTTGGCGTCTTCCTGCATGTCCAACACCACAAAATCTGCTGGGAATATGAAATCTCCTACTTTTACTAGCAAATCCTCCACTATCCCGTGAGGGAATTTGAACGATCGGTCTGCCAGTTGTAGAGCCATTTTTGTTGGTTTAGCCTCCTCAATTTTCATCTTTCTCATCATAGCTACTAACATCAAATTGATGCTGGCCCCTAAGTCACAAAGAGCCTTTTCTACTGTGATTTCTCCTATAATGCAAGAGATCTGAAAACTCCCAGGATCCTTCAGTTTCTAAGGTAGTTTATGCTGAATGATAGCACTGCACTCTTCAGTTAGTATCACAGTCTCATTATTCTTCCAGCTTCTCTTCTTAGTCATTAGCTCCTTCAAAAACTTGGCATAAAGTGGCATTTGTTCTATGGCTTCAGCAAATGGTATGTTGATTTGTAGCTTCTTGAAGATTTCCAAAAATCTCAAGAACTGGTTGTCATCTTCCTTTTTCTTCAATAGCTGGGGGTATGGAGTTCTTGAGACGTTGAGTTGGGGTATCTTTTTCTCTTTCTGCAAACTTGGCGTGGAGGGTTGCATTCCATCTTGCTCCTCTTCCTTTTCAATTGAGCTTTCTTCTAGTGGTTTTTGGGGATGTTCCTTCAGTTCCTTCCCACTCCTAAGTGTGATAGCTTGACACTCCTCCCTTTTGCTTGAATGGGCATCATAGCAAAAATTGTGGTTCGGAAGCTGCTTAAAAAGATAGCTAATTTGTGTCTCCAGTTTTGTGATGGCAGCATTTTGATTCTGCATGTTTGACTGCACTTCCTCTCTGAATGCTTTACTGTCTTGAATGTCTTTGCATATTCCTTCAATGAAGGTTTCAATCTTAGAGAGCTTGTCATCAATTGATGAGTGATTCGGAGCAGATGTGCTGTTTTGGTTTTGATAAGTATGTGGAGAAGTGTTGTTGTGGGGCTGTTGAGATGTCCTCTGGGTGAATTGTTGGTGAGCTGCATTATTGTTGGAGTTGTAACGTCTCTGGTCTTGGTTTTGATCTTGCTCACTTCCCCACCCAAAGTTCGGATGATTTCTCCATCCAGGGTTGTAAGTCTTGGAGTATGGATCATAGTTTTTCCTTGGTGAATTCCCAATGTAGTTGGCTTGCTCCTGACTCCCTTCTGCTTCTTGGTTTACTACTTCTTGTGTTGTTGATGAAGTGGAGATTGCTGCTACTTGGTTCATCTCCATCTTCTTGGTGAGGTCAGCCAGCTGCTGGGTAATGAGCTTGTTTTGGGCCAACAGAGCATCCACATTGTTTAGCTCCATCACTCCGCTTGTATTCCCTCTTTCGGAAGCATAGAAGTAGTCGTTTTCTGCTACTGTTTCAATAACATCTATGGCTTCCTCAATGGTCTTCTTCTTGTTCAAGGACCCTCCAGATGAATGGTCTACTGCCTTCTTTGACTCATAAGAGAGCCCTTCATAGAAAATGTGCAGCTGGACCCATTCGTTGAACATGTCAGGTGGACACCTCCTTGTTAAGTCTTTGAACCTCTCCCATGCTTCATACAGAGTCTCACCATCCTGTTGCCTGAAGGTTTGAACCTCAGCTCTCAGCCTATTGATTCATTGAGGAGGGTAGAATCTTGCTAAGAATTTGTTCACCACATCCTCCCAAGTTGTCAAGCTCTCCCTTGGGAAGGATTCCAGCCACTTGGCTGCCTTGTCTCTGAGTGAGAAGGGAAATAAGAGCAATCTATAGGCGTCAGGATGAACACCATTAGATTTCACTGTGTCACATATTCTCAGGAAGGTGATCAAATGTTGGTTGGGATCTTCTTGAACACCTCCTCCAAACGAACAGTTGTTCTGAACAAGGGTGATGAGCTGTGGTTTAAGTTCAAAGTTGTTGGCATGGATTGTTGGTTTTTGGATGCTACTTCCACAATTGCCTGGGTTTGGATTAATGTAAGAGCCCAAAACTCTTCTATCCTCCCCAGCATGATTTGCTCCACCTCCTCTGCCATGGTTGTGAATCTCTTCTTCATGATGATTTTCCATGTTTTCTTCCATGTTTGGTTCAAAGTATTCCTCAAACTGTTCCTCTTCTTCTTCAACACCAACTACTCATTTTTCTTTTGCCTCCCTCCTTAGTCTAAGGAAGGTTCTCTCTGGTTCAGAATCAAAGGAAGTTGAAGCTCCGCTTCTTCTCCCTGTCATACAACCAACAAGTACAAGTAGAGAATATAGGTGCATACAGTATTTATGTCAGAATTGATGTTAGTTGTGGGTGATGCAATATATCAAACAGTTAGTAGGTTAGCAAACAGAATTGAAAATAACAAAGAAAAACAAAAGAGTAGATGGAGAAGGGAAGAAGTTTAACTAAAACAAAAAGTAAGTCACTCAAACAGAAAAATGAAATTCACAAAATAAAATGCTCAATCTAGTGATCTTCCAATCTAATCATTGTTGATGCACAATCAATCCCCGGCAACGGCGCCATAAACTTGATGCACGGAAAACTTGTCTCTCAACAAATCTCCCTTCGGCAAGTAAAAACTCACAATAGAATGAGGTCGAATCCCACAGGGATTGATTAATCAAGCAACTTTAATTAGAAGAATGTTCTAGTTGAGCGAATCCAGAATTTGGGTAGAAAGTTGCAGAAAATAAAATGGCGGGAATGTAAATAACAGAAAAGTAAATGCTAGAACTAAAGGACTGGAAGTAAATGACTGAAAATAAATTGCAGAATTGTAAATGGGAATGGGGGATGTGCTCATAAAAGTAAATCGCAGAAATTAAAGAGAATGGGTGAGATTAGAGATGGGGAGTTCATTGGGCTTAGGAGATGTTGCAATTCTCTGGATCAAGTTCATTTTCATCTCTTCCTCAATCAATGCACTCATTGATCTCCTTGGCAATCTTAAGTGATTGAATTACAATTCCTTGCAATTCAATCTCTCAAATCATGATCAATAGCCAATTCCTTGGTCAATTGCTCATGAGAAGAGATGAAGTATGGTCACTGATTATACCACATGCATTTCCCAAACCAAGTATTGAGAGGGTTACAGTCACCTACCCATCCAAACCCAATTTGGTCCAGCATGAGAAAGCATTTCTAGCTTGATCTCTTCATTCCTCTTCCAAGGTTCAAAAGAGATCCAAGTTTGAATAGCTTCTCTTCCAAGATAACTACTCAATTGGATGAAGATTGAAAGCTTTCAAGTAAAATCAAGAGGAAAGATAGAAGAAGAACAATGAAAATTAGTATTGATCCATCAAATTACAACAGAGCTCCCTAACCCAATGAAAGGGGTTTAGTTGTTCATAGCTCTTGAAAATGAAAACAAACATGGAGAATACATCATAAACTAGAAATTGCAAAGAAAGTAAAATACAGAGAGTGGTTCTTCAGCCTCCAGAACTATTTTACAATTCAAAGCTACTCCTATATATACTACTCTTCTCAGCTTCTAGTTCATTCTTCAAGTCTTGGGCCTTTGGATCACGAGTTTGAAGCAGTTCCTTTCTTTATTTGGGCTTGGCTTTACTTGCAGAGAGAAAGTGCAGAGTGGGCAGAGACTTAAGCTCAGGGCGTAAGGAGTGTTAATCATTTAGTGAAAGTCCAAGTTCGGGAACGTTAGTGACACTTAACATTGTCACTAACGTTCCAATGCACCCCTTTTGCCTTACGTTAAAACCCACGTTAACTAGGTTAACATGGCTTTTAACGTTGCCTTGTCAATCTTTGAGAACGTTAGTGACACTCAACATTGTCACTAACGTTCTAGTGTGCCCCTTCTTGTCTCACGTTAAAGCTCACGTTAACTAGGTTAACGTGGCTTCTAACGTGGCCTTTGCCATCCTTCGAGAACGTTAGTGACATTCAACATTGTCACTAACGTTCCAATGTGCCCCTAGGTCTCACGTTAGAGTCCACGTTAACTAGGTTAACGTGGCTTCTAACGTGGCCATCTTTTAGCCATCCCAACGTTAGTGACAATGTTGAGTGTCACTAACGTTGGCTCATCTTTCATTTCTCATCGTTAGCTTCCACGTTAACCAAGTTTACGTGGAAGTTAACGTGACTCTTGGGGGTTGTGTGGTTGCTTCAACGTTAGTGACAATGTTGAGTGTCACTAACATTGTCGACAACTCTTCATTCTCTACGTTAGTTCCCACGTTAACCAAGTTAACGTGGGAGTTAACATGGTACTTAGCACCATAGGCCAACGTTAGTGACAATGTTGAGTGTCACTAACGTTGGCTTCTCTCCCTCCCCCTTAACGTTAGAGGCCACGTTAACGTGGCCACTTATGAGTGATTGCCAATGTTAGTGACAATGCTGAGTGTCACTAACGTTGGCTCAACTTCTTTTCTCCACGTTAGAGTTCACGTTAACTTGGTTAACGTGACTCTCTAACGTGGGCATTGATGGCTTTTTGAGAGTGTTATTGGTAATCACTTTTCTCATTAATCTTTGCAAGTTACCTCCCCTTTTCTTGCTCCTTTTTGGTCCTGAAATCAAGCAACAAAGTGCATCAAAGCTCTAGTCCAAGTCATGAGTAATGCAACATAATATTTGTCACTAAACTTATGCAAAATCCTCATGAAATCATGTAAAATGCACAATGTATGCTTGAGTGAAGGCATAAGTGAATATTTACCCAAAACTAGCTTATTTCCTAAAGAAATGCATGAAACTAACCTAAAAATAGTAAAGAAAAGGTCAGTGAAACTAGCCAAAATGCCCTGGCATCAGGTGCACACCATTGGTTTTGACAGTGTCACAAATCCTCAAGAAGGTGCACAAGTGTTGGTTAGGGTCTTCAAGTGGCCCTCCTCCATAAGAACAATTATTTTGAACCAAGGTGATGAGTTGTGGCTTTAGTTCAAAGTTATTTGCATTAACATTTGTGGTAAGAATGCTACTCCCACAATGTCTAGGATCTGCACATGTGTAGGAAGCCAAAACTTTTCTCTGTGGTGGGTTATTGTTGTTATTGGATGCTCCTTCAGCTCCATTTGGTGGATTTGTTAGGTGTTCCTCCATATCCTGGAACTCTTCTTCTGACTCCTCTTCTCCAACAATTATTTTCCCTCTTTCAGCTCTTCTTAATCTTCTGAGGATTCTTTCGTCTTGTTCACAAAAAGTGGGTGTAATTCTCCTTATACCTGACATACAACCAAAGCATAAGAATCACACAACACCAGAAAGGAAATAACACTTCAATCCACGGCTGAAGTGAAATGTTAGTTAGCTTAAGCAAAAATTCAAACAGTTAGCGTGTTAGTCAAAAGTTAAAGAAACGGAAAAGAAAAAGTGCTTGATCTAGATCTCCACTTCACTTAATCATTGTCAATCTATTTCAATCCCCGGCAACGGCGCCAAAAACTTGATGTGTGGAAAACGATCCAACACAAAACTCACCGGCAAGTGTACCGGGTCGCATCAAGTAATAATAACTCATGTGAGTGAGGTCGATCCCACAGGGATTGAAGGACTGAGCAATTTTAGTTTAGTGGTTGATTTAGTCAAGCAAACAGAAGTTGATTTGAGTGAATTTTTGTTCAACAAGAATTAAATTGCATAGAATGTAAAAGGGAATGGGTAATTTACAGGAAATTAAAGAGAAGAGAAAATAAAAGTGCTGAATCTTAAAGAACAAGAAATTAAATGGCAGAAACTTATAACGCAAGAAATGTAAATTGCAGAATCTTAGAGTGCAAGAAATGTAAATGGATCAGGGATGTGGGATTACAAGAATTAAACAAAAGAACAGTAAATCTCAACACATAGAAGAGTAGAATATGACTTGAATTGAACCGGATCTAAAATGGTAACGTAAATAAACTTGAAAAGCATTCAACAGAGAAAATAAAATGATGACTCCAGATCTCAGGATCCAAGAGACTAGATAACCAAGTCTAGATCTCAATGCCTTCTTAGATCCAAATTGAGAATTCAATTGCAAGAAAAGTAAAGATCCAGCAGTATAAGAAAAGAAGTGAAATCACAAATTCTCAATGATGCAGTAAATCAAAACAGAAAGAGATCTCAAGGTGAGATTGAGATAGAATTTCCTCAATTCTTCAACCCAAGATTCAAGACAAGTGTAAATGAAATTTAAAACAAGAAAACTAAGAGGAAGAGAATTCAATTCTCCTTCTCCAAGACTCAGAATCTCAAAATAACTCTCAACCAAAAACTCTCCAAAACTACCCAGTAAAACTAAAAAGGAAAAAGCTCTCTCGAAAACTTAAATTCTAAGCTATTTATCCACTCTCTTAAAATGATCTTCAAGCCTTGAATTGGGCCCTTGCTCTTAATGGAATTGGGTTGACAGAAGCCTCTGTTGATTGCCCTTGGAGTTGGAAAGAAACCCACTTGTGAATTGGGTCAGAACCGGGCCATGAACCATTAAAGCTTGAGTCAAAGTTTGAGGTAAACTTTGACTCAAGCTTTTTGTAGCAAATTGCCTCCCGTGCTGTCATCCACGTTTGGCTTAAAGTTTGAGGTCAAACTTGAGCTCAAACGTGGATCCTCCCTTGCATGTTCTTTGGCCAGCGTTTGGCCCAACGTTTGAGGCAAACGTTGGCGCAAACGTGGCTCAATCAAGCTTTCAATCAGGGACTCTTCTTCATACTCAAATGGCGCCAACGTTTGACCTCAAAGTTTGAGGCAAACGTTGGCGCAAGCTTTTTGCTCCCTGGGTCTTCTTTTTGTGGCGCCAACGTTTGACTCAAAGTTTGAGGCAAATGTTGGCGCAAGCTTTTTGCTCCCTGGGTCTTTCTTTTTTTGCTCTGAGGGTGCCAATGTTTGACCTCAAGTTTGAGGCAAACGTTGGCGCAAACTTTTGATGCCTCCAGGGTGAAGTCAAGCTCTTCTTCACGTTTGAGCTAAAGTTTGAGGCAAACTTTGGCTCAAGCTTTTTATCCTCTCTTGCTCTTTGCCATTCCTTCTTTCTTCAACCCTCTTCAAAGCTCTTTTCACCTATCATCAATCAATCAAAAACATCAAAGCTATGCTCAAAATCATGAGATTGTTTCTCTTTCATAATATATGATAATTATTGCACAAAATCTCATGAAAATGCATTAATTTAACCATGGTTGATTGAATCAAAGGAAACATGAAATTCTACCCAATTGGCTTACTTATGGCTCAAGAAAGTGCATAAAATCTATTGAAAACAAAAGAAAAAGACTAGTGAAACTAGGCTAAGATGACTTGTCATCACAATCATTCTGAACTTCAAAGGATAAAGTGAGATGCCAAAACTGTTCAGAGGAAAAAAGCTAAAAGCCCCGCTCATCTAATTAATATTGATCTTCATAGATATTTTTGGAATTCATTGTATATTCTCTTCTTTTTATCCTATTTGATTTTTAGTTGCTTGGGGACAAGCAACAATTTATGTTTGGTGTTGTGATGAGCGGATAATTTATACGCTTTTTGGCATTATTTTTAGTATGTTTTCAGTACATTTTAGTTAGTTTTTATTAGGTTTTTATTAGTTTTTAAATAAAAATCACTTTTCTGGGCTTTACTATGAGTTTGTGTTTTTCTGTGATTTCAGGAATTTTCTGGCTGAAATTGAGGGACCTGAGCAAAAATCTGATTCAGAGGCTGAAAAAGGACTGCAGATGCTGTTGGATTCTGACCTCCCTGCACTCAAAGTGCATTTTCTGGAGCTACAAAAACTCAATTAGCGCGCTCTCAATTGCGTTGGAAAGTAGACATCCTGAGCTTTCCAGCAATATATAATAGTCCATACTTTGCCCGAGATTTGATGGCCCAAACAGGCGTTCCAAGTCAGCTCAAGAATTCTGACGTTTAACTCCAGAACTGGCACAAAAGCTAGAGTTAAACGCCTAAACTGGCATAAAAGCTGGCGTTTAACTCCAAGAAATGTCTCTACACATGAAAGCTTCAATGCTCAGCCCAAGCACACACCAAGTGGGCCCCGGAAGTGGAATTTTACAATAAACACCCTAGCTTACTCATTTTCTGTAACCCTAGGTCACTAGTTTACTATAAATACTACTTTCAGTGATTCATATTGTACCTCATGACACTTTACACGTTTCTTATTGTACTCTCTATGGCATGAGTCTCTAAACCCCATTGTTGGGGGTGAGGAGCTCTGCTGTTCTTCATGAATTAATGCAATTACTACTGTTTTCCATTCTATCATGCTTGCTTCTATTCTAAGATATTCATTCGCACTTCAACCTGATGAATGTGATGATCCGTGACAATCATCATCATTCTCACCTATGAACGCATGCCTGACAACCACCTCCGTTCTACCTTAGATTGAATGCATATCTCTTAGCCTCATGATTCAGATCAGAGTCTTCGTGGTATAAGCTAGAATTATTGGCGGCCATTCCTGAGATCCGGAACGTCTAAACCTTGTCTGTGGTATTCTGAGTAGGATCTGGGAAGGGATGGCTGTGACGAGCTTCAAACTCACGATTGTTGGGCATGTGACAGACGCAAAAGGATCAATGGATCCTATTCCAGCATGATCGAGAACCGACAGATGATTAGCCGTGCGGTGACAGCGCATTTGGAACGTTTTCACTGAGAGGACGGGAAGTAGCCATTGACAACGGTAATGCCCAACATAAAGCTTCCCATGGAAGGAGCCTTGCGTGCATGAAGAAGAAGATAGTAGGAAAGTAGAGATTCAGAAGACAAAGCATCTCCAAAGCCTCAACCTGTTCTTCAAAACTGAATAACAAGTATTTATTTCATGTTCTTTTACTTTTTACAATTAAATCTGAGAATTATTGATATCCTGACTAAGAGTTACAAGATAACCATAGCTTGCTTCAAGCCGACAATCTGCGTGGGATCGACCCTTACTCACGTAATGTATTACTTGGACGACCCAGTGCACTTGCTGGATAGTTGTGCGAAGTTGCAAAAGTGTGATTGTAATTTCGTGCACCAATGTCCCCATACCAACTGGTGTATGGAAAGGCTTGTCATCTACCATTGGAGCTGGAACACAAAGCTCTTTGGGCTCTCAAGCTGCTAAATTTTGATAGCACTGCTGCTGGTGAAAAAAGGGTCTTGCAACTGCAAGAAATGGAGGAGTTCAGATCTCAAGCCTATGAAAATGCCAAGATTTATAAAGAAAAGGCACAGAGAAGGCATGACCTCCATTTAACACCCAAAAGCTTCGAAGAACGACAGCAAGTGCTCCTCTACAATTCCAAATTAAGACTCTTCCTTAGGAAACCCTAATCAAGGTGGTTAGGATCCTTTCTTGTCACAAAGGTCTCGCCGTATGGGCACTTAGAAATCATGGAGGAAAGTTCAAAGAGGAAGTTCACTGTTAATGGACAGAGGCTCAAACACTACATGGGCAACATGGGGAAAAACCCCAAAGTGAAGTATCACCTCAAGTAATGGAGGAATCGTCGAGCTAGCGACGCTAAAAGAGCGCTTCGTTGGGAGGCAACCCAACCTAAGGTAGTTCTCTTTTCATTTGCATTTTAATAAAAATCACAAGTAGTTTCCCCCGTATTGTGAGGAGCTAAGTTTGGTGTTACACACCAAAACAATACAAGAGTGAGTGTGTAATTCTAAGTTTGGTGTTCCACCAAAGATTTCAGTTAGAATCACACTACACTCCTTCAAGGGCAAATTGCTAGATCCAACCAATCAGGGAAACCACTTAACAGTAGTTAGTTTCTAGTTGTCTTGCTGATAACAACACATGAGATTTACTGCATGCATTCAACCTGCTGTATTAGGAAAGGAACTAAGTTTGGTGTTCACACACCAAGTTAAGTTCCGAAATGCACAAGCATACATGCATACTAACTATCTCTCAAGTGCTTTGGGGACAAGCAACTTCCAATAACTTTGCAGGGATTCAATCAATCTTTTGGAAAAACAGTGCACCATCATCCAAGGAAGCGAGGAAAGATGCAGAAGCTATGGAGGATGACAACAAATGGGTAGCTGGAAGTCATCACCAAAAGGTTGTATTGTTACTTGATTCCATATGCTTGGAAATAATCAATTTGGAAGTCTGAATGTGCCCTTGATTAATAGTCACTCTTTAAGCTTAATGCACTAGAATTTGATGTTTGTTTTTGCTTAGGTCTATGCTTGCTAGTCAAGTTGCCTGTTTTCATTTTCATCTTGCTTACTGTATGCTTGTCCTTTTAAGCTAAATGATGCATGAAAACTTGTCTCTCAACAATTTTCCTTCGGCAAGTATACTGAATTGTCGTCAAGTAAAAACTCACAATAGAGTGAGGTCGAATCCCACAGGGATTGATTGGTCAAGAAACTTTAATTAGAGGAATGTTCTAGTTGAACTAAGCAGAACTGGATTTGAGATTTGCAGAAAATTAAATGGCGAGAAAGTAAATAGCAGAAACGTAAATGCTGGAAATAAAGAGCGGAATATAAATAGCGGAAAGTAAATTGCAGAATCTTAAATGGGAAGGGGAGTATAGCATGAAAGTAAATAGCAGAAAGTAAAGAGAATGGGTAAGATCAGAAATGGGGAATTCATTGGGCTTAGGAGATGTTGCATTCTACGGATCAAGTTCATTTTCATCTCTTCCTCAATCAATGCATTCATTGATCTCCTTGGCAATCTTAAGTGATTGAATTCCAATTTCTTGGTAATTTAATCTCTCAAATCTTGATCAATAGCCAATTCCTTGGTCAATTGCTCATGAGAAGAGATGAAGTATGGTCACTGATTATACCACATGTATTTCCAAATCAAAGTGTTGGTAGGATGATATGTCACTATATCCATCCAAACCCCAATTTAGTCTAACATGAGAAAGCATTTCTAGCATGATCTCTTCATTCCTCTTCCAAAGTTCCGAAGAGATCCAAGTATGAATAGCTTCTTTTCCAAGATAACTACCCAATTGAATGAAGATTGAAAGCTTTCTAGTAAAATCAAGAGAAAAGATAGAAGAAGAATAATGAAAACTAATATTGATCCATCAAATTTACAACAGAGCTCCCTAACCCAATGAAAGGGGTTTAGTTGTTCATAGCTCTGGGAATGAAAAGCATAGATGGAGAATACATTCTGAGAATTAAACTAAAAGTTGCAGAGAAAGTAAAATACAGAGAGTAGTTCTCCAATTTCCAACCCACTCCCTTTTTGATTCAAAACTACCCCTATATATACTACTCTTCTGATCTTCTAGTTGGTTCTTCAAATCTTGGATATGGGCCTTTGGATCTTGAGTTTGAAGCAGTTATCTTCTTCAGTTGGCTTAGCATTACTTGCAGAGAGAAAGTATGAAGTGGGCAGGGACTTTTAGCTTAGGACGTTAGTGGCGTTAACGTTAAGCGAAAGTGTGGGTTCGAGAACGTTAGTGGCAGTCACCTTTTTCACTAACGTTCCTAACCAAAGGATAATTCATGTTAACTTCAACGTTAGTGGCACCAACGTGACCACTAACGTTGCCTCTTGGTCCTTCGCACACATTATTGGGACTTACCTTTTCCAATAACGTTGAGAATCCTCCCTTCTCTACGTTAGAGTTCACGTTAGTGTGGCTAATGTGACCTTTAACATAGGCTTGCCAAATCTTCGAAAATGTTAGTGACACTTACCTTTGTCACTAACGTTTCAAAACGCCCCTACTTCCCACGTTAGAGTTCACGTTAACTAGGTTAACGTGGCTTCTAACGTGGTGGTGATAGCCATCTCCAACGTTAGTGACAAAGGTTGGCTCATCATTCTTTCATCCACGTTAGCTTCCACGTTAACTAAGTTAACGTGGGAGTTAACGTTGTTTATAGTGGCTCATTCCAACGTTAGTGACAAAGGTGAGTGTCACTAACGTTGGCGATTCTTGCTCCCTCCATGTTAGCTTCCACGTTAACTAAGTTAACATGGCAACTAACGTGGCTCAAAGTGGCTTAGTCCAACGTTAGTGACAAAGGTGAGTGTCACTAACGTTGGCCATTCCTTTGCTTCCCCACGTTAGAGTCCACGTTAACTGAGTTAACGTGGCCAATATGAGCTTGGTCCAACGTTAGTGACAAAGGTGAGTGTTACTAACATTGGCTTCATTTCCTTCTTCCACGTTAGAGTTCACGTTAACTTAGTTAACGTGACTCTCAACGTGGGCTATGATGGCTTCGATTACATTATTGGTGATTACTTTTCAAATTAACGTTGCAAGCTAGGTCCCATTCCACGTTAGAGGTCACGTTAGTTAGACTAACGTGGCTGCTAACGTGGTTCTTCCTTGCTTCCTTTGTCCTGAAATCAAGCAATAAAGTGCATCAAAGTTCTAGTCCAAGTTATGAGATATGCATCATCCCATTTGTCATTCAATTTATGCATAATTCTCATGAATTCATATAAAAATCACAATGTTTGCTTGAATCAAGATGTAAGTGAAATTCTACCCAAAACTTGCTTATTTCCTAAGAAAGTGCATGAAACTACCCTAAAACCATAAAGAAAAGGTCAGTGAAACTGGCCAAAATGCCCTGGCATCACTAAATAAAAAGAAAAAAAGAGATGTTATGAAAGACCAGAGTAATGTTCAAGTTGTGGAGTAGGTTCTTAAATTTGTGGTGTAGTAATCACTTAGCTAAGTTGGTTCACCAACAAAGTGGGAAGGCAACTATCTGTCCTGAATCATATATTTGAAACACACCCCATGAGACTAGCTAAATAATAAGATTCTAATAAGAAAAAGGAAAAAACAATGAGGGTTAAAAAAGAAAGAAAAGTTAATAAAGAATAAGGCTAGGCACCAAGGGCTTGAATCTTGAGGGATGTGTTTGTGGTGCTCTTGTAGCTAGGATCTGCTTGGATGAATAAGTTCTTAGGAGTGCTTCATCACTTGGTAACTTGGGTTAACTAACCCGGGATTATCAACTAAAAATCCACTATCAAGAGCAACCTTGCTACAGAACATTTAGTAACCAAAAGAGGTGCTGGACACAAAGACCTCAAGGAAAGAAAATGACAAACCATGTGCCTGTGGTGTGCATGTATGGGGGAGAGAGACTTGAGGGAGTAAGTCCTTATGGGTGTTTCAACACCTAGCACCTTGAACCAACTGGTTCGGGAGTGTTGGCTGAAAGCTTATCTTAAAGAGTCGCCCCCTCACAGAACACTTAGCCTAAGGAAGAAATAAACCTTGGAAAGGCAAAGGGATCAGTAAATAAAAGTCTCAAAGGGTGCAATCAAGTGAGTATTCCAAGGCATGATAAAGGTCTGAAAGCCAGTAAAGGAATGAACCTAAGTTGCTATGCATGAAACCCCATAAAACCAAGAGCATGACTTCCACAATAATGATTCATTCCTCTTGTCATTTCATTCGTCATTCTCTTGTTCCAGTACTTGCTTAGGGACAAGCAAGCTTTAAGTTTGGTGTTGTGATGCCAGGGCATTTTGGCCAGTTTTACTGACCTTTTCTTTATGGTTTTAAGGTAGTTTCATGCATTTTCTTAGGAAATAAGCAAGTTTTGGGTAAATAATCACTTACATCTTGATTCAAGCAAACATTGTGAATTTTACATGATTTCATGAGAATTATGCATGAATTAAAGGACAAATTGAATGATGCATGTCTCATAACTTAGATCAGAGCTTTGATGCACTTTATTGCTTGATTTCAGGATAAAGGATGCAAGGAAGAACCACATTAGCAGCCACGTTAGTCTAGCTAACGTGACCACTAACGTGGAATGAAGGCTAGCTTGCAACGTTAATGAGAAAAGTGATTGCCAATAACGCCTTTGTGAGCCATCATAGCCCACGTTAGTTGCCACGTTAACTATGTTAACGTAGAAGCTAACGTGGAAGAGAAGTAGAACTCCAACGTTAGTGGTAAAAGTAAGTGCCACTAACGTTCCAAAAGGGGCAATTGGCCACGTTAAGAGCCACGTTAACTTAGTTAACGTGAGCTCTAACGTGGAAGAAGAAGATGATGCCAACGTTAGTGACACTCACCTTTGTCACTAACGTTGGACTAAGCCCATATTGGCTACGTTAAAAGCCACGTTAACCTAGTTAACGTGGACTCTAACGTGGAGGGAGCAAGAATCACCAACGTTAGTGACACTCACCTTTGTCACTAACGTTGGATTCAGCCACTATGAGCTACGTTAGTCGCCACGTTAATTACATTAACGTAGAAGCTAACGTGGAGAAAAGGGATGATGAGCCAACGTTAGTGACACTCACCTTTGTCACTAACGTTGGAGATGGCTATCAATACCACGTTAGAAGTCACGTTAACTTAGTTAACGTGAACTCTAACGTGGGAAGTAAGGGCGTTCTGAAGCGTTAGTGACAAAGGTAAGTGTCACTAACGCTCTTCGAGATTTGGCAAGCCTACGTTAAAGGCCACGTTAACTATTCTAACGTGAACACTAACGTAGGGAGAAAGGAAGCTATTCATACTTGGATCTCTTCTGAACCTTGGAAAAGGGATGAAGAGATCATGCTAGAAATGTTTTCTCATGTTGGACCAAATTGGGGTTTGGGCGGATATGGTAACATATAATTCTCCCAATACTTTGATTTGGAAATACATGTGGTATAACCAGTGACCACACTTCATCTCTTCTCATGAGCAATTAGACCAAGGAATTGGCTATTGATCTGATTTGAGAGATTGAATTACCAAGGAATTGGAATTCAATCACTTAAGATTGCCAAGGAGATCAATGAATGCATTGATTGAGGAAGAGATGAAAATAAACTTGATCCGGAGAATGCAACATCTCCTAAGCACAATGAATTCCCCATTTCTGATCTTACCCATTCTCTTTACTTATTGCCATTTACTTTCATGCTAAACTTCCCTTCCCCATTTAAGATTCTGCAATTTACTTCCCGTCATTTATTTTCTACTATTTACTTTCCCGCCATTTAATTTCCTGCAATTCTCAACTCACTTTTTGCTTAGCTCAACTAGAACGTTCTTCCAATTAAAGTTGCTTGACCAATCAATCCCTGTGGGATTCGACCTCACTCTACTGTGAGTTTTTACTTGACGACAATTTGGTATACTTGCCGAAGGAAATTTGTTGAGATACAAATTTCGTGCATCACAAGGGTGACATAAAAGGGCAGGTTTATTTGGGATAAGTGAGCAAAGAACAAGTAATGGCCTCAATCATATGCAAGAATGTAAATACATTGAATATTGGACATATAGAATGAAACAAAGTAAAGTCTGCAATTATAGTAAAGAAGGGAGAAACACACAGGAATGAAAACGATGGTTAAATAATGTAACCATGCAATTAAGCTCAAAAACTGATGCACGGAAAACTTGTCTCGCAACAAATTTCCTTCGGCAAGTGTACCGAATTTGTCGTCAAGTAAAAACTCACAATAGAGTGAAGTCGAATCCCACAAGGATCGATTGATCAAGAAACTTTAATTAGAGGAATGTTCTAGTTGAGCGAATCAGAATTTGAGTTGAGAATTGCAGAAAATTAAATGGCGGGAAAGTAAATAACAGAAAAGTAAATGCTAGAAAAAGAGCTGAATGTAAATGACAGAAAGTAAATTGCAGAATCTTAAATGGGGATGGGTAATTTCTCATAAAAATAAATGACAGAAATTAAAGAGAATGGGTAAGATCAGAAATGGGGAGTTCATTGGGCTTAGGAGATGTTGCATTCTCTGGATCAATTTCATTTTCATCTCTTCCTCAATCAATGCACTCATTGATCTCCTTGGCAATCTTAAGTGATTGAATTACAATTTCTTGTAATTCAATCTCTCAAATCTTGATCAATAGCCAATTCCTTAGTCAATTGCTCATGAGAAGAGATGAAGTATGGTCACTGATTATACCACATGCATTTCCAAAATCAAGTGTTGAGAGGATTATAGTCACATATCCATCCAAACCCAATTTGGTCCAGCATGAGAAAGCATTTCTAGCATGATCTCTTCATTCCTCTTTCAAGGTTCAGAAGAGATCCAAGTATGAATAGCTTCTTTTCCAAGATAACTACCCAATTGGATGAAGATCGAAAGCTTTCGAGTAAAATCAAGAGAAAAGATAGAAGAAGAATAATGAAAACTAGTATTGATCCATCAAATTACAACAGAGCTCCTTAACCCAATGAAAGGGGTTTAGTTGTTCATAGCTCTGAAAAATGAAAACAAAGATGGAGAATACATGATGAAACTAGAAGTGCAGAGAAAGTAAATACAGAGAGTAATTCTATGCCCAGAGGCTCCCTATAATTTCCAACTCCCTCAAATAATTCAAAGCTACTCCTATATATACTACTCTTCTTTTCTTCTAGTTGATTCTCCAAGTCTTGGGTATGGGCCTTTGGATCTTGAGTTTGAAGCAGTTACCTTCTTCATTGGGGTTGGCTTTGCTTGCAGAGAGAAAGTATGAAGTGGGCAGAGACTTTAGCTCAGGACGTTAGGGGTGTTAACGTTCAGTGAAAATATGGGTTCGAGAACGTTAATGACAATCACCTTTTTTACTAACATTCCTCACCCAAGTAAGAGCCACATTAACTTCAACGTTAGTGGCACAAACATTGCCACTAACGTTGCCTCTATGCCCTTCGCACACGTTACTGGGACTTACCTTTCCCAGTAACGTTGAGAAGTCTCCCCCTTCCTTACGTTAGAGTCCACGTTAACTTAGTTAACGTGGCTCTTTTAACGTAGGCTTACCAATCTTCGAGAACGTTAGTGACACTTACCATTGTCACTAACGTTCCAATGTGCCCCTATTTCTCACGTTAGAGTCCACGTTAACTAGGTTAACGTGGCTTCTAACGTGGCCATGCTAGCCATCTCCAACGTTAGTGACAAAGTTGAGTGTCACTAACGTTGGCTCAACATTCCCTTATCCACGTTACCTTTCACGTTAACTAAGTTAACGTGGGAGTTAACGTGGCTCATGGTGGCATGTGTGGGCTCCTTCTAACATTAGTGATAATGTTTGGTGTCACTAACGTTGTCGAACACTTTGTCGTCTCACGTTAGCTTCCACGTTAACTAGGTTAACGTGGGAGTTAACATGGCTTAATGTGACTTGGCCAACGTTAGTAATAATGTTGAATGTCACTAACGTTGGCTTCCCCCCTTTCTTTTTAACGTTAGAGGCCACGTTAACTAAGTTAACATGGTGACTAACGTGGCCACTTATGAGCTTGGTCCAACGTTAGTGATAATGTAAAGTGTCACTAACGTTGGCCATTTATGTAATTTTAAATAAAAACCTTAACTGGGAGTAGATTAGTTGGAAGCCCTGTTCTTGTTGGAGTACTCGTAAGATTAACTGATAATTGAAGGTTGTTCTGCTTAGTTATCCTTTACTAGGTAGAGGAAAGTCAAGCAAGTTGGAAAGCTGTTTCTAGTCACAAGTTCTAATCCTCTCCCTTGAGAAGGACTGGTGTCAATGACTAGAGGGCGATCCAACAATAAACCCAATTACAATTTTTCTCTTGATGAACCCAACTCAAGGTTTCCTTTCAATCATCTCCCAATCAAGTTATGGAACTACTCGCTCATTATGAATGTAAATTTCACAAAATAAGGAAGAGAAATACTAAAAGACATAATAAATAATAATCAAAAGGATCAATTAAAAATAAAAATAATTCTTGTATAAATAAATTCTAGAAATAATCTAAGAGTAACTCTGAGTAAATAAAGAACATGAAAGAGTAAGTGACAAGTAAGGAAACAAACTAAAATGACAAAGTCTTGACGGAGGTAATAACTCTTTTCAATGTTCCAATCCAAAAAGCAATAAAATAAAATACTAAGGACTATGAATATGTAGAGAGAAAACCTAGAAGAGAGGTAAAATCAGATCTAAAACTAAAACTATGTAGAATGAATGTTGTCTCTGGTCTCTGCATGTTCCCTGGCTCTAATCTGCTTTTCCAGGCCAAAAACTGGGTCAAAACAGGGCCCAAAATCGCCCCCAGCAAATTCTGCAGATTCTGCAGATCGCGCATGTCACGCGATCGCGTCATCCAGGCGTTCGCGTCATCCAGCGTTTTGCCTTGCCACGCGTGCGCGACGTCCACGCCTTCGTGTCACTGATGCAGTTTCCAATCTGCGCGGTTGCATGAGCCATGCGCCCGTGTCACTGCAATTGCCTCTATGTCGCGCGGTCGCGTGAGCCGTGCGCCCGCGTCACTTCTCGCTGGTCATCTCTTTAATTTCTTGTGTTCCTTCCATTTTTGCAAGATTTTTTTCCAATCTCAAAGTCATTCATGCCGTATAAAGCCTGAAACACTTAACACACAGATCACGGCATCGAATGGAATAAAGGAGAATTAAAATACAAAATTAAAAGTCTCTAGGAAGCAAGTTTTCAACCATAAAGTATTTTTAGAAAGGAATGATAAATGCATGCTTTTTTAATGAATAAATGGGTAAAGATTTGATAAAACCACACAATTAAACACAATATAAACCATAAAATAGTGGAAGGGACTCATCCCAATGGGTAAAGATTTGTGCTCTACTTCAACTGGGAGATGACAGGCTTTTCCATAAACTAAGTGGAAGGGACTCATCCCAATGGGTGTCTTGTATGCTGTTCTATATGCCCAAAGTGCATCTTGTAGCCTGGTACTCCAATCTCTTCTATGAGGTTTGACTATCTTTTGCAATATACAATTTATCTCTCTGTTAGACACCTCGGCTTGCCCATTAGTCTGAGGATGGTAGGCTGTTGCTATTTTATGAATTATCCCATGCTTCTTCAGTAATCCTGTTAGTCTCCTGTTACTAAAATGGGTGCCTTGATCGCTCACGATTGCTCGTAGTGATCCAAAGCGACAAATAATGTGGTTTTTCACAAAGGAAACAATAGTGTTAGCATCATCATTGCGGGTAGGAATTGCTTCCACCCATTTGGAAACATAATCTACAGCTAACAATATATAAAAATAACCATTAGAATTTGGAAATGGACCCATGAAGTCAATGCCCCAAACATAAAAAATTTCACAGAAAAGCATAATTTGTCGAGGCATCTCATCCTTCTTGGATATATTACCAAATTTTTGGCATGGAAAACAAGATTTACAAAATTCAGCAGCGTCTCTAAAAAGAGTAGACCACCAGAATTCACAGTCTAAGATTTTTCTAGCTGTTCTTTGAGGGCCAAAATGTCCTCCACTCTCAGATGGGTGACAGGCCTCTAAGATCGACTGGAATTCTGATTGAGGTACACACCTTCTAATTACCTGGTCAGTGCTACATCTCCATAAATATGAGTCATCCCATATATAATATTTAGACTCGCCTTTCAGCTTGTCTCTTTGATGCTTAGTAAAGTTTGGAGGAAAAGTGCGGCTAACTAGATAATTAGCTACAGGTGCATACCAAGGGACTACCGCAGATACTGCTTGCAGGTTATCAAATGGGAAATTATCAGCTATAGGAGTGGAGTCATCTTTAATGTGTTCAAGGTGACTCAAGTGGTCTGCCACTAAATTCTGGTTACCACTCCTATCCTTTATTTCTAAATCAAATTCTTGTAGTAGCAGCATCCAACGTATAAGCCTTGGTTTGGATTCCTTTTTAGCTAATAAATACTTTAGAGCTACCTGGTCTGAATACACTACTACTTTAGTACCAAGTAAATAGGCTCAGAATTTATCCAGAGCAAAAACAATAGCAAGAAGCTCTTTCTCAGTAGTAGTGTAATTAGACTGAGCGGCGTCTAAGGTCTTAGACGCATAAGCAATTACAAAGGGGTCCTTACCTTCACGCTGGGCCAGTGCTGCTCCTACTGCATGGTTGGAAGCATCGCACATGATCTCAAATGGCTGGCTCCAGTTAGGTCCTCTCACAGTTGGAGCTTGAGTCAGGGCAGTCTTCAGTTTGTCAAACACTTGTTTGCAATCCTCACTGAACTCGAACTCAATATCTTTCTGTAGTAATCTGGATAAGGGAAGTGCTACCTTACTGAAGTCCTTAATGAATCTCCGGTAAAAACCTTCATGGCCAAGGAACGAACGGACTTCCTTCACAGAGGAGGGGTAAGGTAAACTAGAAATAATATCCACCTTTGCTGGATCTACAGAAATGCTAGTATTAGATACAACATGTGCTAGTACAATCCCTTGTTTAACCATAAAGTGACATTTTTCAAAATTCAATACAAGGTTTGTAATGACACATCGATCTAATACTCTAGATAAGCTATCCAAGCAAAAGCTAAAAGAATCACCATAAACGCTAAAATCATCCATAAAAACCTCCATACAGTCCTCAATAAGATCAGAGAAAAGACTTCATGCACCTTTGAAAAGTAGCTGGTGCATTGCACAAGCCAAAGGGCATTCTCTTATAAACATAAGTCCCAAAAGGACAGGTGAAAGTAGTCTTTTTCTGATCTTCAGGAGCTATATGAATCTAGAAATAACCTGTGTAACCATCTAAAAAGCAATAGTGCGATTTACCTGACAAGCGATCCAGTATTTGATCAATGAATGGAAGAGGATAGTGATCCTTACGAGTGGCCTGGTTTAGGCACCTGTAATCAATGCAGACCCTCCAGGCGTTCTGTACTCTGGTTACAATGAGCTCTCCATGCTCATTTTCCATTGTAGTGACTCCAGACTTCTTGGGCACCACTTGTACTGGGCTTACCCATTCACTGTCCGAGATGGGATAGATGATATCCGCCTCAAGTAGTCTGGTCACTTCCTTTTTGAAAACCTCTAAGATAGTGGGATTCAGTCTTCTCTGAGGTTGACGAACAGGCCTAGCTCCCTCTTCTAAAAATATTCTGTGCTCACAAACTTGAGGGTTGATGCCTACTACGTCTGCCAAACTCCACCCAATTGCCTTCTTATGCCTCCTCAGCACACTAAGTAACTGCTCTTCTTGTTGAGAAGTGAGTTCCCATGTAATGATAACTGGAAACTTCTGCTTGTCCTCAAGGTAAGCATATATGAGGTGTAGAGGGAGGGGTTTTAATTCTAACTTCTGCTCATGGCCAGGCTCTGGATTGTCTAGAGTTGGTGACAATGGTAAAGTACTTTCATTGTCCTCAGAAAGTGTCCCCACACTCGGACATTGTCCTATGTACTTCTCTTCTAACTCCTCCTGGTGAATTTCAGCTACGGTTTCATCTATTATGTTACAATGGAGGATAGAATGATCTTCTGGAGGGTGCCTCATAATTCCATTCAAATTGAAGCTTACTACAAGGCCGTCTATTTCAAAAGAGTATGTTCCTGAAAAAGCATCCAATTTGAACTTCGAGGACTTCAGAAATGGTCTTCCGAGTAGGATTGATGATGGCTTCTCTGAGTCATTTTGGGGCATCTCTAGGATATAAAAATCAATGGGGAATGTGAGCCCCTTAATGCCCACTAATACATCTTCAGCAACTCCAGCCACTGTAATAATGCTTTTATCTGCTAACACAAAACGAGCTGCCGACCTTTTTAAGGGAGGGAGCCTCAAACTATCATATATAGACAAAGGCATTATACTCACACATGCTCCTAAATCACACATGCAGATAGAAAATACCACACCACCAATAGTACAATTAACCATACATGGACTTGGATCACTACACTTTTCAGATATACCTCCCATTAAAGCAGATATAGAACTACCTAAAGGAATAGTTTCTAATTCATTAATTTTGTCTTTATGTATACTTAAATCTCTTAGAAACTTTGCGTATTTAGGTACATATTGAATAACATCAAAAAGGGGAATAGTTACCTCAACCTTTTTGAATATTTCTACCATTTTGGGATCAGGTTCTAACTGCTTCCTGGGCTTCCTTGCGAGTTGTGGAAATGGAATAGGAATGGTGTTTTCTATAGTGTCTGCGCCCTTTGGTGCTTCTTCCTGTGATTGACCTTCTTCTTCTTCAGCTATGTCCTGTATGTCCTCTTCCTCCTCAACATCTTCTATTTCCACTACCTCTTCAGTTGAGGCGTGTTCTGGTGGGCTTGGCTCTTCCTGATTCCTCTCTTGAAATGTGGTTTCGGACCTTAGGGTGATGGCATTAATGCCACCCTTTAGATTGGGTAGAGGTTGAGAGGGGATTCCACTGGAGCTCAAAGGCTGGTTAGTGGAGTTATTCATTGATCCAATCTGTGAGACAAGAGCTTGCAAGGTAGAGTTCAGACCATTTATAGTAGAAGTAAGGTTGTTTTCCATGGCTTGTTGTCTCCGATCAATAGATTGTAGTAACTCATCATTAGAAGATGAAGAAGGACAAGTGATCTGAGAGGTCTGTTGTTGGTTGTGCTGTTATCCTTGGAATTGCCTCAGGTGAGGTGCTCTGTAAGGATGGTTCTGTTTCTGCTGCCTGTTGTTGTTATTATTCCACCTCTGATTTTCCTGATTGTCTCTGCCTCCTCTGTTATTATTGTCCCTCCAAATTTGGTTAGAATTATCTCTCCAATTTTGGTTAGAATTGTTCTGCCATCCATGGCTGTAACTACCACCTTGATTGTACCCTTGGTTGGGGTGGTCATAGAAGTTATGAGTGGCTGCCACAGTGTTGTCTTCTTGCTGGAGCTGTGGACATTCATCAGTATAATGGCTATAATCAGCACAGATTCCGCAACTCTCTGTGGGACTAACTGTTGGCTTTGCTGTGGTGGAGAAGGTTGAGCTTGCTGAACTTGTTGTTGATTCAATTGCATCTGCTTCAGTAAGTTGGTCATTTCACAGATACTCTGAGTTAGAGCAGTAGTCTCTCTGCTAGAGGATACTTCTGCAACAGTTCTTGAACGGCCTTGTTTCTTCCTGTGATTCTGAGTAGATTCAACTAAGTCGCTGATCAATTGCCATGCCTCATCAGTGGTCTTGTACTTTTTCATAGACCCATTGCTAGCACTTTCCAATGTGGTCTTATCTTGGGGTCTCATGCCCTGTGTGACGTAGCCGAGCAACACTATCTTGTCAATCATATGGTGGGGGCATGCTTCCAGAAGATTGTTGAAGCGCTCCCAATATTCATAGAGAGTTTTGGAGTCGTCCTGAACAATCATGGAAATGTCTTTCCATAGTTTGTCAGTAACTTCAGCTGGGAAGAATTTTTCCAAAAATTCTCTTCTAAGCGTATCCCAGTCAGAAACAGTTACTGCGGGTTGAGTGTAGTACCACTCTCTCGCCTTTCCCTCAAGAGAGAACGGGAAAGCTTTCAACAAAATTGAAGTTTCATCTGCACCATCACGCCTGACAGTAGAACAGGAAGTGAACGCATCATTTAACGAAAGAAACATGTAGCTCATAGTAGCAAAAATAAAATAAAATGCAAATAAATAAATTCCAATCAATAACTTAGCACTCTATTGCAACTCTCCGGCAACGGCGCCAAAAATTGACCTGGCAAAAATTGGCGAGTTAAGAAATTGTTATAAGAGATACGTTGCAAGTACAGTTCTTAACCAACCAAAAATCCACTTATCAATTTAGAAGGGTTGTCACAATATTAAAATTAAAATACTGGGAGTATGAATCTCAGGTTGTCTCCCAACGAGTTGTAGAAAGATGTGCTACTTTATTAATCGAATGTTTTCAAAAACGGGTTGAGTTGATAAACAAGAAATTAAATTAGAGAATTTATGTAATTTTAAATAAAAACCTTAACTGGGAGTAGATTAGTTGGAAGCCCTGTTCTTGTTGGAGTACTCGTAAGATTAACTGATAATTGAAGGTTGTTCTGCTTAGTTATCCTTTACTAGGTAGAGGAAAGTCAAGCAAGTTGGAAAGCTGTTTCTAGTCACAAGTTCTAATCCTCTCCCTTGAGAAGGACTGGTGTCAATGACTAGAGGACGATCCAACAATAAACCCAATTACAATTTTTCTCTTGAGTAACCCAACTCAAGGTTTCCTTTCAATCATCTCCCAATCAAGTTATGGAACTACTCGCTCATTATGAATGTAAATTTCACAAAATAAGGAAGAGAAATACTGAAAGACATAATAAATAATAATCAAAAGGATCAATTAAAAATAAAAATAATTCTTGTATAAATAAATTCTAGAAATAATCTAAGAGTAACTCTGAGTAAATAAAGAACATGAAAGAGTAAGTGACAAGTAAGGAAACAAACTAAAATGACAAAGTCTTGACGGAGGTAATAACTCTTTTCAATGTTCCAATCCAAAAAGCAATAAAATAAAATACTAAGGACTATGAATATGTAGAGAGAGAACCTAGAAGAGAGGTAAAATCAGATCTAAAACTAAAACTATGTAGAATGAATGTTGTCTCTGGTCTCTGCATGTTCTCTGGCTCTAATCTGCTTTTCTGGGCCGAAAACTGTGTCAAAACAGGGCCCAAAATCACCCCTAGCGAATTCTGCAGATTCTGCAGATCGCACATGTCACGCGATCATGTCATCCAGGTGTTCGCGTCATCCAGCGTTTTGCCTTGCCACGCGTGCGCATCGCCCACGCCTTCGCGTCACTGGTGCAGTTTCCAATCCGCGCGGTCGCGTGAGCCATGCGCCCGCGTCACTTCTCACTGGTCATCTCCTTAATTTGTTGTGTTCCTTCCATTTTTGCAAGCTTCTTTTCTAATCTCCAAGTCATTCATGCCCTATAAAGCCTGAAACACTTAACACACAGATCACGGCATCGAATGGAATAAAGGAGAATTAAAATACAAAATTAAAAGTCTCTAGGAAGTAAGTTTTCAACCATAAAGTATTTTTTGGAAGGAATGATAAATGCATGCTTATTTAATGAATAAGTGGGTAAGTATTTGATAAAACCACACAATTAAACACAATATAAACCATAAAATAGTGGTTTATCAAGCCTCTTAGGCCAGGATTTTATTCCTTTAGGCCCTCCTATCCACTGATGCTCAAAGCCTTGGATCCTTTTTATTACCCTTGCCTTTTGGTTTTAAGGGCTATTGGCTTTTTGCTCTTGCCTTTTGGTTTAAAGAGCTTTTGGCTTTTTCTGCTTGCTTTTTCTTTTTCTTTCTTTTTTTTTTGCCATTTTTCTTTTCTCTCTTTTTTTTCGCACACTCTTCTCTATTCACTGCTTTTTCTTGCTTCAAGAATCAATTTTTATGATTTTTTCAGATTATCAATAACATTTCTCCTTTTCATCATTCTTTCAAGAGCCAACATATTTAACATTCATAAACAACAATTTCAAAAGACATATGCACTGTTCAAGCATTCATTCAGAAAACAAAAAGTATTGTCACCACATCAAAATAATTAAACTAGTTTCAAGGATGAATTCGAAATCATGTACTTCTTGTTCTTTTGTAATTAAAACATTTTTCATTTAAGAGAGGTGATGGATTCATAGGACATTCATAACTTTAAGACATAGACACTTCAATACTAATGATCATATAGTAAAGACACAAACATAAATAAACATGAAGCATAGTAAACGAAAAACAGAAAATAAGAACAAGGAGATTAAGGAATGGGTCCACCTTAGTGAGGGTGATGTCTTCCTCTTCTTGAAGAACCAATGGTGCTCTTGAGCTCCTCTATGTCTCTTCCTTATCTTTGTTGCTCCTCCCTCATAGCTCTTTGATCTTCTCTAATCTCATGGAGGATGATGGAGTGCTCTTGGTGCTCCATCCTTAGTTGTCCCATGTTAGAGCTTAATTCTCCTAGGGAAGTGTTGATTTGCTCCCAATAGTTTTGTGAAGGAAAGTGCATCCCTTGAGGCATCTCAGGGATTTCATGGTGAGGAATTTCCTCATGCTCTTGTTGAGGTCTATGATCTCTTGTTTGCTCCATCCTCTTCTTAGTGATAGGCTTGTCCTCTTCAATGAGGATGTCTCCCTCTATGTCAATTCCAGCCGAATTGCAGAGGTGACAAATGAGGTGAGAAAAGGCTAACCTTGCCAAAGTAGAGGACTTGTCAGCCACCTTGTAAAGTTCTTGAGGTATAATCTCATGAACTTCCACTTCCTCCCCAATCATGATACTATGCATCATGATGGCCCGGTCTATAGTAACTTCAGACCGGTTGCTAGTAGGAATGATTGAGCATTGAATAAACTCCAACCATCCTCTAGCTACAGGCTTAAGGTCCAGTCTTCTCAATTGAACTGGCTTGACTCTTGAGTCAACTTTCCATTGAGCTCCTTTCACACATATGTCCATGAGGACTTGGTCCAACCTTTAATCAAGGTTGACCCTTCTAGTGTAGGAGCGTGCATTTTCTTACATCATTGGAAGGTTGAATGCCAGCCTTACATTTTCCAGACTAAAATCTAAGTATTTCCCCCGAACCATGGTAAGCCAATGCTTTGGATTTGGGTTCACACTTTGATCATGGTTCCTAGTGATCCATGCGTTTGCATAGAACTCTTGAACCATTAAGATCCTGACTTGTTGAATGGGGTTGGTGAGAAATTTCCAACCTCTTCTTCGGATCTTGATGATAAGTCATCTTAGCCTAATTTCACTAGCCTTTTTCTTTTGTTTTCGATTGATTTATGCACTTTCTTGAGCCATAAGCAAGCCAATTGGGTAGATTTCCATGTTTCCTTTGATTCAATCAAACATGTATGAATTAATGCAATTTCATGAGATTTTATGCTATAATTGTCATATATTATGAAAGAATAACAAACTCATGATTTGAAGCAAAGCTTTGATGTGTTTGGTTGATTGATGATAGGTGAAAAGAGTTTTGAAGAAGGTTGAAGAAAGAAGGAATGGCTAGGAGCAAGAGAGAACAAAAAGCTTGAGCAAAAGTTTGCCTCAAACTTTAGCTCAAACTTTTAAAAGAGTTGAAAACACTCCAGAGGAAAAAAGCTTGAGCAAAAGTTTGACCTCAAACTTTAGCTCAAACTTTTGGGAGAAAAGCTTGAGCCAACGTTTGCCTCAAACTTTTTGGCAAACGTTGGCATCACAAAATCAATACCCTGGAGGAAAAAGCTTGCGCCAACGTTTGAGGTCAAACTTTTGCTCAAACGTTGGCGCCACACTTGCACACCCTGGAGGAAAAAGCTTGCGCCAACGTTTGAGGTCAAACTTTTGCTCAAACCTTGGCGCCACTCTTGTACACCCTGGAGGAGAAAAGCTTGCGCCAACGTTTGCCTCAAGCTTTTTGGCAAACGTTGGCGCCACACACATTTACAAGGGGGCCAACGTTTGGGCAAAAGTTTGACCTCAAACTTTGGCTCAAACGTTGGTAGCAGCAAAGTGAAGCCATCTGGTGTAAAAGGTTTGAGTAAAAGTTTGCCTCAAACATTTACTCAAACTTTTACTCAAGCTTTTATGTTTTTCAACCCAGTTCACAATGGATCTTTCTCCAACTCCAAGAGCAATCAACCAAGGCCTTTATCAACCTAATTCCATCAAGAACAAAGGCCCAATTCAAGGCTTGAAGACCATTTGAAGAAAGTGTATAAATAGCTTAGGATTTAAGTTTTCAGGGAGTTTTTTTCCTTTTAGAGCTTTCCGTTTTAGTTTTGCTGAGGGCTTTTGGTTTTGGAATCATTTTGAGTTTCTGAGTTTCGGAGAGGAGAATTGAATTCTCTTCTTCTTAGTTTTCTTGTTTTCAATTTCAATTACATTTGTCTTGGATCTTGGGTTGAAGAATTGAGAAAATTCTGTCTCAATCTCACCTTGAGATCTCTCTGTCTCACTTTACTGCACTTTTGGAAATTGAATTTGGTTTTGCTTCTTCTACTGCTTGATCTTTAAATTCTCTTGCAATTGATTTCTGGATTGGATCTAGGAAGGCATTGAGATCTAGACTTGGTTATCTAGTCTCTTGGGTCCTGAGATCTGAAATTTCCTTTTTATTTTTCTGTTGAACGCTTCTTCAAGCAATTTACATTTTCTGTTTGAGATCTACTGCAATTAAATCCATCTTTTACTTCCCTGCTTGTTGCAATTTTACTTTTCCTTGTTTAAAGTCTGCAAATCCACTTCCCAATTCCCTTTACAATTCAAGCCATTTACATTTCTTGCACTTTAAGATTCTGCAATTTACATTTCTTGCGTTCTAAGTTTCTGCCATTTAATTTCTTGTTTTTTAAAATTCAGCACTTTATTTTCTGTTCTCTTTAATTTCATGCAATTTACCCATTCCCTTTACTTTCCATGCAATTTAAATTCTGTTAATCACAAATCACTCAACCAAATCTTGATTCGCTTGACTAAATCAACCACTAAACTAAAATTGCTCAATCCTTCAATCCCTGTGGGATCGACCTCACTCTCGTGAGTTTTTATTACTTGATGCGACCCGGTGCACTTGCCGGTTAGATTTGTGTGTTTGGAATTCATTTTTCGAAAATACACATCAAGTTTTTGGCGCCGTTGCTGGGGATTGAAATAGATTGACAATGATTACGTGAAGTGGAGATCTAGATCAAGAACTTTTTCTTTTCTGTTTCTCTAATTTTTGACTGACACACTAACTGTTTGAATTTTTGCTTGAATTAACTGAAACCTCACTTTAGCAATAAAGTGAAGTTTTCTTGGTTCCTCTGGCTTCCTATGATTCTAATATTTCAGCTTGTTGAATGTACGAGAAAAGCAATTCTCTCTTACTAATCTTTCAAAACTATCAACTGTTTGATACATTGTGTCAGCTAAACTTTTGAACCACATTTTGGACATGAATGTATTCAATCTTCATTTGGACTATTTGTGATTGTGCAGATCATGGAGAAGAACCCAACAAACTCCAGTAAGCATGGGAGTAATACCCCCACCTTAGATGACGAGCAACCACTCATCACCATGAACGACATTGCTCAGTGGTTTGAAGCTTTCCCACAAGGAAACATCATCGGATGGGAAGAACTAATGAGTGAACTCCTAGCCAAGCTGAAGCCACCTCAGAGAACTGTTAAACCAGAGGTAGGAGTGCAACCATTCGCATAAGAGAAGGAAATTGAAGGTATTCGTGCAGTCATGGCCCAAAGCGAGCAGATACATCAACAGCTTAAGCAACAATTGGAGCTGATTAACAGAAAAATAGATGAACTGCAACATGCTGTGGCAAATGCACAGAACTCACCTCAAAATCCCCATTGTTAGAATCAACCTGAAAAAGGTTCTGGAGTAATTAACTATGAGCAACCAAGTCATGAACGATCATACTCTCCAGACAGCTCCTCAAGCATATTCCAACGTAGGACTCAGAATGATGTGTACAACCCACCCTGGAGAACTCAATCTAACTGGAGAGGGGTTGAAAACCAAAATCAAAAACCAAGGGACTTCAACTGCAACAACCCCTACTTCAAAAACCAACATAAAAACCACCCCCACAACAACAATCATCACACACCATCCCAATACACACACTTCCAACCCTGTCCTATCTCACTACTCGCCCAAAATGACTCTCATCAACCATCACAGTTGACACAACCACAACCAATTCCAAACTCTCAAAGACTCTATGTTCTAGAAATGATGATGGAAAGATTCATGAAAGTTCAAGAAATGATAACAATAGAGCAGGAAGAAATAAGGAAAAATTAAGAGATGATAAGCAAGAACCAAGAGGCCTCACTCAGAAGAGTTGAAAGGCAAATGGAACAACTGGTTCAAAACCTTGCTGAATTGGGCGAGAGAGAGGCAAATATATCCCTAAGGGCCACTGAAGATGACCCAAAGAACAGTGAAAAAGCTGTTGGGTTGAAAGGGAAAGCAGTTATAGAAAAAAGTGAGAAGGCTACGGGAAAAGAAACAATCATCAAGGAAAAGCCCACGGTGAGAGGGGGAAACCAAAGGCAACAGAAGTCTCAACTTCCATGATCAGAGGATGAAGGATGTCAAGCTAATGACAATAAAAGAGCGCTTGTTGGGAGGCAACCCAACCTGAGGTAGTTTTCTTTCCATAGTTATTTTAATAAAAAGGTTAATTAACTTCATCTATATTGCAAGAAGCTAAGTTTGGTGTTACACACCAAAACAATATAAAGGAGAATGAAGGATTCTAAGTTTGGTGTTTCACCAAAATCCCATCATAAAACACATTCTCACTTTCTGCATCATGCTAGCTTCAAGCATTTAGATAAACTAGTTAACTATTTTGCTATTTCCTAGTTTTCAGTTTTACTACTTTTAGCAAAGAAAAAGAGTTTCACATCTGGTTAGTTTGATGAACAAGAACCATTGGCAAGGTACTAAGTTTGGTGTTCCCACACCAAAGTAAGTAAAAAGGCCCACAAATAAATCATGCATGCTAACCATTTTTCAAGTGCTTGGGGAACAAGCAACTTTCAATATCATTGTAGAGCATCATACAAGCTTTTGGAAGGATTAAGCATCATCAATCAAAGAGATGAAAGAAGAATGTGTGGATCAGTGATGATGATGATGAGGAGTAAAGCAAGCGAACTCCAAAAGGTTGTATTGTTAAGTGATTATCTTACAACAAACACTGCTATGATTGAGAGTGGTTTTGTTTCCCTGATTATCTGTCTGTTTAGTATAGTTTTTTTTTTCTAAAATTCAATAAGCAAGATGCTTGATCATTTACAACATCATACTCTCCAAAACTTGTTTGCACTCAATTTTTCAAAAAAAATGCATCACATGAAAGTTCTTTGAAAAGAAGGATTGAGGAATTAAACAATTTTTAGGCAAGAAAAAGATTAGGAGAAGTGGTGGTTCTAGTTGTATAATTATGTATTGAGGTTGCATGCTTATGAAAACTTGCATGGGAGCTCATAGGCGGGACATAGAGTTCAAAGAAGTGTTGTGGAGATTCTCAAACATTTATTGATCCAAGAAGCAGCAAACAAAACAAAAGAAAATAAAGAAAATACAAAAACAAAAAGAACATGGCCCAAGGCTCTGAGCATCAATTACTAGGCAGAAAAGAAGAAAGAAACAAGAACTCAAAGAGTTATTATCCTAGTAAATGCATGTGGTCGAAGTGTGTCAAAGAGAGAGGCTTGAGCAAGTAAATCCTAAGGGGTGCTTTAACACCTAATACCTTAAAACCAACTGGTTTAGGAGTATTGATTGAAAGCTTATCTAAAGAGCCGCTTTGAGACATGACACTTAGAGTCAAGGCCAAAGCACAGAAACTATAAGCTGCTTCAAAGTGATTACCTATAGAGAGATCTCCATGATATCATTTGGATGAAAGTCCTAGGACCTAAGACCCCCAATATGTGAGGACTAGTAAGCACTGAAGCCCTTGCATGAGCATATAATTTAGAGTTCACCCACTGTTTCTTAATCACTTCACTCACAGGACCTTACAAGTTATTCTTCAATCCGTCTTAATTAAAAGAACCTTTGAGCATAATTCCTTTCTTGCTTGGGGACAAGCAAGCTTTAAGTTTGGTGTTGTGATGACAAGTCATCTTAGCCTAGTTTCACTAGCCTTTTCCTTTTGTTTTCGATTGATTTATGCACTTTCTTGAGCCATAAGCAAGCCAACTGGGTAGATTTCTATGTTTCCTTTGATTCAATCAAACATGTATGAATTAATGCAATTTCATGAGATTTTATGCTATAATTGTCATATATTATGAAAGAATAACAAACTCATGATTTGAAGCAAAGCTTTGATGTGTTTGGTTGATTGATGATAGGTGAAAAGAGTTTTGAAGAAGGTTGATGAAAGAAGGAATGGCTAGGAGCAAGAGAGAACAAAAAGCTTGAGCAAAAGTTTGCCTCAAACTTTAGCTCAAACTTTTAAAAGAGTTGAAAACACTCCAGAGGAAAAAATCTTGAGCAAAAGTTTGACCTCAAACTTTAGCTCAAACTTTTGGAAGAAAAGCTTGAGCCAACGTTTGCCTCAAACTTTTTGGCAAACGTTGGCATCACAAAATCAATACCCTGGAGGAAAAAGCTTGCGCCAACGTTTGAGGTCAAACTTTTGCTCAAACGTTGGCGCCACACTTGCACACCCTGGAAGAAAAAGCTTGCGCCAACGTTTGAGGTCAAACTTTTGCTCAAACGTTGGCGCCACTCTTGCACACCCTGGAGGAGAAAAGCTTGCGCCAACGTTTGCCTCAAGCTTTTTGGCAAACGTTGGCGCCACACACATTTACAAGGGGCCAACGTTTGAGCAAAAGTTTGACCTCAAACTTTGGCTCAAACGTTGGTAGCAGCAAAGTGAAGCCATCTGGTGTAAAAAGTTTGAGTAAAAGTTTGCCTCAAACTTTTACTCAAACTTTTACTCAAGCTTTTATGTTTTTCAACCCGGTTCACAATGGATCTTTCTCCAACTCCAAGAGCAATCAACCAAGGCCTTTATCAACCCAATTCCATCAAGAACAAAGGCCCAATTCAAGGCTTGAAGACCATTTGAAGAAAGTGTATAAATAGCTTAGGATTTAAGTTTTCAGGGAGTTTTTTTCCTTTTAGAGCTTTCCGTTTTAGTTTTGCTGAGGGCTTTTGGTTTTGGAATCATTTTGAGTTTCTGAGTTTCGGAGAGGAGAATTGAATTCTCTTCTTCTAAGTTTTCTTGTTTTCAATTTCAATTACATTTGTCTTGGATCTTGGGTTGAAGAATTGAGGAAATTCTGTCTCAATCTCACCTTAAGATCTCTCTGTCTCACTTTACTGCACTTTTGGAAATTGAATTTGGTTTTGCTTCTTCTACTGCTTGATCTTTAAATTCTCTTGCAATTGATTTCTGGATTAGATCTAGGAAGGCATTGAGATCTAGACTTGGTTATCTAGTCTCTTGGGTCCTGAGATCTGAAATTTCCTTTTTATTTCTCTGTTGAACGCTTCTTCAAGCAATTTACATTTTCTGTTTGAGATCTACTGCAATTAAATCCATCTTTTACTTCCCTGCTTGTTGCAATTTTACTTTTCCTTGTTTAAATTCTGCAAATCCACTTCCCAATTCCCTTTACAATTCAAGCCATTTACATTTCTTGCACTTTAAGATTCTGCAATTTACATTTCTCGCGTTCTAAGTTTTTGCCATTTAATTTCTTGTTCTTTAAGATTCAGCACTTTATTTTCTGTTCTCTTTAATTTCATGCAATTTACCCATTCCCTTTACTTTCCATGCAATTTAAATTCTGTTAATCACAAATCACTCAACCAAATCTTGATTCGCTTGACTAAATCAACCACTAAACTAAAATTGCTCAATCCTTCAATTCCTGTGGGATCGACCTCACTCTCGTGAGTTTTTATTACTTGATGCGACCCGGTGCACTTGCCGGTTAGATTTGTGTGTTTGGAATTCATTTTCCGAAAATACACATTAGATCTCATGTCGGATCTCTGGATACTCATTCTTTTTGAGCTTGAAAGGAACCTTAGGGATCACTTTCTTCTTGGCCTCAACTTCATAGAAGTGGTCTTGATGCACCTTTGAGATGAATCTCTCCATCTCCCATGACTCAGAGGTGGAAGCAATTGCCTTCCCTTTCCTCTTTCTTGAGGTTTCTCTAGCCTTAGGTGCCATTAATGGTTATGAAAAAAAAAGCTATGCTTTTACCACACCAAACTTAAAATGTTTGCTTGTCCCCGAGCAAAAGAAGAAAGAAAGAAGGAGAAGAGGAAGAAAAATGGAGGAGAGGGAGAGAGGTGTGTATTCGGCCAAGAGGAAGAAGAAAGGGTTGTGTTGTGTGAAAATAAAGAAGGAAAGAGGGGTTTATATAGGAGTGGGGGAAGGTTTAGGGTTCGGCTATTAGGGTTGGGTTTGGGAGGGAAAAGAGTTTGAATTTTAGAGGTAGGTGGGATTTTTGGGGAAGAGAGGATAGATGTGAGTGATGAAGAGGTGGTGGGGAAGAGTAATTGAGGTGATTGGTGAGGGGTATTTGTGGAAGAGAGTTATGAAAAGGTGTGAAGAGTAGAGAAAAAAAGGTGGGGATCCTGTGGGGTCCACAGATCCTGTGGGGTCAAGGACTTAACATCCCTGCTCCAATTAGGCAATTAAAACGCCCTTAGCATGCATGTTTGGCGTTAAACGCCAGCTTGCTGCTTGTTTTTTGCGTTAAACGCCCAAATGTAGCCTGTTTCTGGCGGTTAACGCCACTTCCATGCTCTGTTCTGGCTTTAAACACCATTCTGGTGCTTGTTTCTGGCGTTTAACACCAGCTTGATGCTTCTTTCTGGCGTTAAACGCCAGTTTGATGCTTCTTACTGGCGTTTAAACGGCAATAAGTCCTTCCTCCAGGGTGAGCTATTTTTAAAGCTATTTTTCATTCTATTTTTGATTTTTCAGTAGTTTTTGTGACTTCACATAATCATCAACCTAAAGAAACATAAAATAACAATAGAAATAAAATAGATATAATTAAATAACATTGGGTTGCCTCCCAACAAGGATGTCAATAGCTTGACAGTGAGCTCTCATGGAGCCTCACCGATGTTCAGTTGGGACCACCCAACACCAAACTTAGAGTTTGAATGTGGGGGTTCAACACCAAACTTAGAGTTTGGTTGTGGCCTCCCAACACCAAACTTAGAGTTTGACTGTGGGGGCTTTGGTTGACTCTGCAGTGAGAGAAGCTCTTCATGCTTCCTCTCCATGGTTACAGAAGGAGATCCTTGGGTTTTAAACACAAGGTTGTCCTCATTTAGTTGCAGGACCAACTCTCCTCTGTCCACATCAATCACAGCTCTTGTTGTGGCTAGGAAGGGTCTTCCAAGGATGATGGATTCATCCTCATCCTTCCCATTGTCTAGGACTATGAAATCAGTAGAGATGTAAAGGCCTTCAACCTTTACTAACACGTCCTCTACTTATTCATAAGCCTGTTTTCTTGAGTTATTTGCCATCTCTAATGAGATTCTGGAAGCTTGCACCTCAAAGATCCCAAGTTTCTCCATTACAAGAGTGGCATTAAGTTTATTCCTGACCCCAGGTCACATAGAGCCTTCTCAAAGGTCATGGTGCCTATGTTACAAGGAATTAGGAATTTACCAGGATCCTGTTTCTTTTGAGGTAATTTATGCCTATCCAATGCATTCAGTTCATTGGTGAGCAAGGGAGGTTTATCTTCCCAAGTCTCATTACCAAATAATTTGGCATTCAGCTTTATGATTGCTCCTAAATACTAAGAACTTGCTCTTCAGCAATGTCTTCATCTTCTTCAGAAGATGAATAGTCATTAGAGCTCATGAATGGTAAAAAGGAGGTTCAATGGAATCTCTATGGTCTCTAGATGAGCCTCAGATTCCTTTGGTTCCTCAAAGGGAAACTCCTTATTGGTCATTGAACGTCCCAGGAGGTCTTCCTCACTAGGATTCACGTCCTCCTCCTCCTCTTTGGGTTCGGCCACACCAAGTAAGGTTATGGCCTTGCACTCTCTTTTTGGATTCTCTTCTGTATTGCTTGGGAAAGTACTAGGAGGAGTTTCAGTGACTCTTTTACTCAGCTGGCCCACTTGTGCTTCCAAATTTCTAATTGAGGACCTTGTTTCATTCATGAAACTTAGAGTGGCCTTAGATAGATCAGAGACTATATTTGCTAAGCTAGATGGATTCTGCTCAGAATTCTCCGTCTGTTGCTGAGTGGATGATGGAAAAGGCTTGCTATTGCTAAACCTGTTTCTTCCACCATTATTAAAGCCTTGTTGAGACTTTTGTTGATCCTTCCATGAGAAATTTGGATGATTTCTCCATGAGGGATTATAGGTATTTCCATAGGGTTCTCCCATGTAATTCACCTCTGCTATTGCAGGGTTCTCAGGATCATAAGCTTCTTCTTCAGAAGATGCCTCATGAGTACTGTTGGATGCAGCTTGCAATCCATTCAGACTCTGAGAAATTATATTGACTTGCTGAGTCAATAGTTTATTCTGAGCCAATATGGCATTTAGAGTATCAATTTCAAGAACTCCCTTCCTCTGAGGCGTCCCATTACTCACAGGATTCCTTTCAGAAGTATACATGAACTAGTTATTTGCAACCATGTCAATGAGTTTTTGAGCTTCTGCATGCATTTTCTTTAGGTGAATGGATCCACCTGCAGAATGGTCCAATGACAACTTTAAAAATTTAGATAGACCATCATAGAATATATATATCCAGGATGGTCCATTCTGAAAGCATGTCAGAAGGACACTTTTTGGTCAGTTACTTATATCTCTCCCAAGCTTCATAGAGGGATTCACCTTCTTTCTGTTTGAAGGTTTGAACATCCACTCTAAGATTGCTAAGCTTTTGAGGAGGAAAAAACTTGGCTAAGAAAACCGTGACCAGCTTATCCCAAGAGTTCAGGCTATCCTTAGGTTGAGAATCCAACCATATTCTAGTTCTGTCTCTTACAGCAAACGGGAAAAGCATAAGCCTGTAGACCTCGAAGTCAACCCCATTGGTCTTAACAGTATCACAGATCTGTAAGAATTCAATTAAGAACTGAAAAGGATCTTCTGATGGAAGTCCATGAAACTTGCAATTCTGTTGCATCAGAGAAACTAATTGAGGCTTTAGCTCAAAATTGTTTGCTCCAATGGAAGGGATTGAGATGCTTCTTCCATGTAAATTGGAATTCGGTGCAGTAAAGTCACCAAGCATCTTCCTTGCATTGTTATTATTTTCGGCCATGTCTCCTTCTTTTTCGAAAATTTCTGTCAGATTTTCTCTAGAGAGTTGTGCTTTAGCTTCCCTTAGCTTCCTCTTCAGAGTCCTTTTAGGTTTAGGATCAACTTCAACAAGAATGTTCTTATCCTTGTTCCTGCTCATATGAAAAAGAAGAAAACAGAAAAGAAGAGGAATCCTCTACGTCACAGTATAGAGATTCCTTTATGTGAGTAGAAGAAGAAAAGAAATTCAAACACAGAAAGAGGGAGAGGGTTCAAATTTTTAAGAAGAAGAGAAGTGTTAGTAGATAAATAAATAATTAGAAGGAAATGAGAAAGGGAAGAATTAGAAAATTAAATAAAATAAAACAAAAATATTTTTGTTTATAATTTAAAATTAAAGTTAAAATTCGAAAATTTAAAAAAAAAAGAAATTAAATTAAAATTTAAACCAATTAGTTAATTAAAAAGGAATTTTGAAAAAGAGGAAGGTGATTTTCGAAAATTAGAGAGAGAATTAGTTAGGTAGTTTTGAAAAAGATATGATTGAAACAGTAAACTTTTAAAATCAAACAAAAAGTCAAGTAGTTAATTGAAAAATATTTGAAAATCATTTTTTGAAAAGATAAGACGTTAGAAAAGAAGTTAGAAAAGATTTTGAAATTGATTTTGAAAAAGATGTGATTGAAACTTATTTTAAAAAAGATTTGAAAAAGAAATTTAAAAAGATTTGATTTTGAAAATTAAAGTTGATTACTTGACTAACAAGAAACAAAAAGATATGATTTTAAAATTTAAAGATTGAACCTTTCTTAATAGGCAAGTAACAAACTTAAAAATTTTTGAATCAATCACATTAATTGTTAGCATTAGTTTCGAAAATATGAAATGGAAATAAGAAAAAGATTTTGAAAATCAAAATTTAAAATTTTCGAAAATATGAAAGAAAAAATGAAAAAGATTTGATTTTTTGAAAAAGATTTGAAAAAGATAGAATTTTTAAATTGAAAATTTGATTTGATTCATAAGAAACAACTAGATTTTAAAAATTTTTGAAAAAGTCAACTCAAATTTTTGAATTTTATGAGATGAAAAAGGGAAAGATATTTTTTTTTATTTTTGAATTTTTAATGAAGAAAGAGAAAAACAACCAAAAGACTCAAAACATGAAAATTATGAATCAAAACACATAATGCATGCAAGAACACTATGAATGTCAAGATGAACACCAAGAACACTTTGAATGTCAAGATGAACACCAAGAACTTATGTTTGAAAATTTTTAAGAAAAGAAAAACATGCAAGACACCAAACTTGAAAATTTTTAATGTTGAGACACTAAGAAATTGAAAATGCATATGAGAAACAAGAAAAGACACAAAACAAGAAAATATGAAGATCAAACAAGAAGACTTGTCAAGAACAACTTGAAGATCATGAAGAACAAATGTATGAGTTTTCGAAAAATGCACAAATTTTAAAAACATACAATTGACACAAAACTTAAAATTTGACACAAGACTCAAACAAGAAACATGAAATATTTTTTGGTTTTATGATTTTATTAATTTTTTTTTTGGATTTTTCGAAAATTATTTTGGGAAAAACGAAAAAGAAGAAAAAATTTTTTGTGTATTTTTTTTAAAATAAGAAATAAAAAGCTTAATATTTAAATAAAATTTCCTAAACTGAGCAACAAGATGAACTGTCAGTTGTCCAAACTCGAACAATCCCCGGCAACGGTGCCAAAAACTTGGTGCTCGGAACGTAATTCACACACTTTGTCACAACTTCGCACAACTAACTAGCAAGTGCACTGGGTTGTCCAAGTAATAAACCTTACGTGAGAAAGGGTCGATCCCACGGAGATTGTCGGCTTGAAGCAAGCTATGGTCACCTTGTAAATCTCAGTCAGGCGGATTCAAATGGTTATAGAGTTTTAATAATTAAAAGATAAATAAAACGTAAAATAAAAATAGAGATACTTATATAATTCATTGGTGAGAATTTCAGATAAGCGTATAGAGATGCTTAGTTCCTTCTGAATCTCCGCTTTCCTACTGCTTTCATCTAATCCTTCATACTCCTTTCCATGGCAAGCTGTATGTAGGGCATCACCCTTGTCAATGGCTACTTCCCATCCTCTCAGTGAAAATGGTACAAGATGCGCTGTCACCGCACGGCTATTCATCTGTCAGTTCTCGATCATATTGGAATAGGATTCAGTAATCCTTTTGCATCTGTCACTACGCCCAGCACTCGCTAGTTTGAAGCTCGTCACAGCCATCCCTTCCCGGATCCTACTCGAAATACCACAGACAAGGTTTAGACTTTCCGGATCTCAAGAATGGCCACCAATAATTCTAGCCTATACCACGAAGACTCTGATCTCACGATCAGGAGGCTAAGAGATACACATTCAAGCTTGTTTACATGTAGAACGAAAGTGTTTGTGAGGCACGCGTTCATAAGTGAGAATGATGATGAGCGTCACATAATCATCACATTCATCATGTTCTTGTGTGCGAATGAATATCTTAGAGAAGAAATAGGCTTGAATTGAATAGAAAAATAATAGTACTTTGTATTAATTCATGAGGAACAGCAGAGCTCCACACTTTAATCTATTGTGTGTAGAAACTCTACCATTGAAAATACATAAGTGATGAAGGTCCAGGCATGGCCGAATGGCCAGCCTCCATAAAGGTCTAAGATAGCATAAGGCTAATCAAAGATCAGATCCAAAGACCCTGAATACAATAGTAAAAAGTTCTATTTATACTAAACTAGTTACTAGGGTTACAGAAATGAGTAAATGATGCAGAAATTCACTTCTGGGCCCACTTGGTGTGTGCTTGGGCTGAGCATTGAAGCTTTCACGTGTAGAGGTCTTCCTTGGAGTTAAACGCCAGTTTGTAACCTATTTCTGGCGTTTAACTCTGCTTTGCAACCTGTTTCTGGCGTTTAACTCCAGAATAGGGCAGAGAGCTGGCGTTGAATACCAGTTTTCGTCACCTAAACTCGAGCAAAGTATGGACTATTATATATTTCTGGAAAGACCTGGATGTCTTCTTTTCAACGCAATTGAGAGCGCGCCATTTGGACTCCTGTAGCTCCAGAAAATCCACTTTGAGTGTAAGGAGGTCAAAATCCAACAGCATCTGCAGTCCTTCTTCAACCTCTGAATCTGATTTTTGCTCAAGTCCCTAAATTTCAGCTAGAAAATACCTGAAATCACAGAAAAACACACAAACTCCTAGTAAAGTCCAGAAATGTGATTTTTATTTAAAAACTAATAAAAATATACTAAAAAGTAACTAAATCATACTAAAAACTATGTAAAAACAATGCCAAAAAGCGTATAATTTATCCGCTCATCAATGGTCTGAGTATACTACTACCTTAGTACCAAGTAAATAGGCTCAGAATTTATCCAGAGCAAAAACAATAACTAAAAGATCTTTTTCAGTAGTAGTGTAATTAGACTGAGCAGCGTCTAAAGTCTTAGACGCATAAGCAATTACAAAAGGGTCCTTACCTTCGCGCTGAGCCAGCGCCGCTCCTACTACGTGGTGGGAGTCATCACACATAATTTCAAATTGCTGGCTCCAGTCTGTTCCTCTCACAATTGGAGCTTGAGTCTGGGTGATCTTCAGCTAATCAAACGCTTTCATGCAATCTTCACTGAATTCGAACTCAATATCTTTTTGTAGCAGTCTAGATAAAGGTAATGCTACCTTACTGAAGTCCTTAATGAATCTCCTATAAAAACCTGCGTGGCCAAGGATTGAATAGACTTCCCTCATAGAGGAGGGGTAAGGTAAACTAGAAATGACATCTACCTTTGCTGGATCTACAGAAATACCAGTATTAGACACAACATGTCCTAGTACAATTCCTTGTTTTACCATAAAATGACATTTTTCAAAATTCAATACAAGATTTGTACTAACACATCTGTCTAATACTCTAGACAAACTATCGAAGCAAAGGCTAAATGAATCACCATATACGCTAAAATCATCCATAAAAACTTCCATACAGTTCTCAATAAGATCTGAATAGATACTCATCATGCATCTTTGGAAAGTAGCAGGTTCATTACATAAGCCAAAATGCATTCTTTTATAAGCATACGTTCCAAAGGGACATGTAAAAGTGGTCTTCTCCTGATCTTCATGATCTATATGAATTTGAAAGTAGCCTGTATAACCATCTAAAAAGCAATAATGGGATTTACCTGACAGGCGATCAAGCATTTGATCAATGAATAGCAATGGGTAATGATCCTTGCGAGTGGCTTGGTTGAGATGCCTATAGTCAATGCAAACTCTCCATGAGTCATTAGGGGAATTTCCAGGATGTAGAAGTCAATGGGAAATGTGAGCCCCTTAATGCTCACTAATACATCTTCAGCAATTCCAACCACTATAATATTGCTTTTATCTGCTAACACAAAACGAGCTACCGACCTTTTTAAGGGAGGGAGCCTCAAAGTATCATATATAGACAATGGCCTTATACTAACACATGCTCCTAAGTCACACATGCAATCAGAAAATATTAGACCTCTAATGGTACAGTTAACCATGCATGGACCTGGATCACTACATTTTTCAGGTATACCTCCATTAAAGTAGATATAGAACTACCTAAAGGAATAGCTTCTAACTCATTAATTTTATCTTTATGAATGCATAAATCATTTAGAAACTTTGCGTATTTAGGTACCTGCTGAATGACATAAAAAAGGGGAATAGTTACCTCAACCTTTTTAAATATTTCTACCATTTTGGGATCAAGTTCCATCTGCTTTCTGGATTTCTTTGCAAGGTGTGGAAATAGGATAGGGATAGCGTCTTGTACGGCTTCTGTATCCTTTGGTGGTCCATTCCTTTATGGAGCTACTTCTTCTTCAACCTTGTCTTGTACCTTATCTTCTTCTTCGGCATCTTCCATTTCAGCATCTTCTACTTCTATCATATCCTCAGTTGGGGCGTGTACTATTGGGCTTGGCTCCTCCTGGTTCCTCTCTGGTAGTGTGGTTCCAGACCTCAAGGTGATGGCATTGATGCCACCCTTGGGGTTAGGTAAGGGTTGAGAAGGAATTCCACTAGAGCTTAAAGGTTGGTTAGGGGAATTAGGTAATGAATCTATCCTAGAGGCGAGAGCTTGTAAAGTGGCATTGAGACCATTTAAAGTAGAGTTCAGCTGTGTCTGCATGTCTTGTTGTCGTTGTGCAAGAGAACGAAGCATCTCGTTATTTGATGAGGAATTGGGATAGGTGATCTGAGGAACTTGTTGTTGGTTATGCTGGGATCCTTGAGATTGTCTTAGGTGAGGTGCTCTGTAAGGATGGTTCTGATTCTGTTGTCTGTTGTTGTTATTCCACCTTTGGTTTCCATTGTTATCTCTGCCTCCTCTGTTATAGTTGTCCCTCCAGCCATGGTTGGAATGATTTCTCCAACCTTGGTTGGAGTTGTCTTGCCATCCTTGGTTATATTTTCCACCTTGGTTGTAATTGCCGCCTTGTTGATTGTATCCTTGATTCGGGCGGTCATAGAAATTATGTGTAGCTGCCACAGTGTGGTCTTCTTGTTGGAGCTGCGGACATTCATCAGTATAATAACTATAATCAGCACAGATTCCGCATACTCTCTATGGGACTAACTGTTGGCTCTATTGTGGTGGGTGAGGCTGAGCTTGTTGTTGTTGGTTCAACTACATTTGCTTCAGTAGGTTAGTCATTTCACATATACTCTGTGTAAGAGCAGTAGTTTCAATACTAGAGAAAACCTCTGTAATAGCTTTTGAGTGGCCATGCCTATGCCTGTGATTCCTAGTGGATTCAGCTAAGTCGCTGATCAGTTGCCATGCTTCATTTGCGGTCTTGTACATTTTCATAGAACTATTACTAGCACCATCTAGTGTAGTTTTATCCTGAGGCTTCATGCCTTGTGTGAAGTAACTGATCAGCACTAGTCTATCAATCATGTGATGGGGACATGCATCTAGAAGGTTCTTAAAGCACTCCCAGTACTCATAAAGAGTCTCTGATTCTCCTTGAATAATGCATGAGATCTCTTTTCTTAGTCCATCTGTAACTTCAGCTGGAAAGTATTTTTCTAAAAATTCTCTCCTGAGCGTATCCTAGTCGGTAACGGTTGCTTCAGGTTGGGAGTAGTACCACTCCCTTACTTTTCCCTTAAGAGAAAATGGGAAGGCAGTTAACAGAATAGAAGTTTTATTAGCACCATGACGCCTAACAGTAGAACAGGCTGTCTGAAAATCCCTTAGGTGCTTAATAGGCTCTTGAGTAGGTAAGCCATGAAACTTAGGCATCAAGTTGATTAATGTAGTCTTTAGCTCAAAATCTGCAGCCAGAGTTGGATGATGCACTTGATACGGCTGTAGTCTAAAATCTGGGGCTCCAGCTTCCTGGAGAGTAATCCTCCTAGGTTCTGCCATGTTATCTGCATGTGAATCAACTGAATCAGTAGTAAAGGAGCTTGTTTCGTTCTCAGATGGCGGTTCAGATTCGCCCTCAGATGAGACTGGTGAATCGTTAACAATCACATCACCACCCTCATAGGGTATCCTGTGTCGAGCTCGCCTAATATGTGAAAGAGTTCTTTCAATCTCAGGATCAAACGCGGCTAAGCTCGAATTAGGCAATGAACGCATCATTCAATGAAAGAAACATATAGCTCATGGTAAAAAAAAATATGCAAATAAAATAAAATATGTACACTAATTAATAATCTAGCACACTATTGCAACTCCCCGGCAACGGCGCCAAAAACTGGTGTGTGGCAAAAGTTAGGCCAATTAAGAGATTGCAATATCATAGAACAGCGTTGCAAGTATAGCTCTTAACTAGCTAAAATTTGCCTCACCAATTTAAAAAGAGTGTCACGAAAATTTTAGAATAGAAAAATACTGGGAGTATGAATCCTAGGTTGTCTCCCAACGAGTTGCAGGAAATTGTACTAATTTATTAATTAGTATTTTTCCGAGAGTTTTGAGAGTTGAATAATGAGCAATTAATTAATCGTAAATTTAAGTAATAAAAATAAACTAAGAATAATTATTGATATTAAAAATAAAAAGCCTTGACTGGGGGAATGATTAATTGGAAGTTCTATCCTTGTTGGGATCTCTTAAGTGCAATATTAAAAAGGTTGTTGTTTTTACTTAGTTAACACTTACTAAATAAAGGAAAGTCAAGTGATTAAGCTAACCCTTATTCGCAAATCCTAGTCCTCTCCCTTGGGAAGGTCTAGCGTTAGTAAATACAGAACTAGCCAACAATTTCCAGTTTAATCAACACTTAAGTCTTGAAACTCAAGTGTCTCCTTTTAATCAACCCCCATGTCAAGTATGGAATCTACTCCATTGACATTAATATAATACTCAGAAAAATATAAGAAGACACAATAAATTAATTAAAATAAAATAGAGATTGAAAATTAATTAAAAGTAAAAGTAATCCTCTTTATCAATAATCCATGAAAATAATCCAATTATAATTCTAAATAAAGTAAATAAGGATATGGAAGAGTAAGGGACAAAGTAAACAAACTAGAATAATGTCTTCAATAGAGGTAATGACTCTTCAATATCCAAAAGCATAAAACTAATTAATTATGAATGTAAAGAGAACCTAGAGGGGAAGTAATCCTCTCTAAATTCAGATCTAAAAATCTAAAACTATCCTAATGAGAATATGTGGAGTTGTGTCAAGTTGCGTAAAGAGGTCTGTTGAGTCTCTGCATGTTCCCTGGCTTTATTCTATGTTTCTGGGCCGAAAACTGGGTCAAAACGCGGCCCGAATCGCCCCCAGCATTTTCTGTTAATTATGTAGATCGTGCAGGTCACGTGTACGCGTCGTCCACACGTTCACGTCATTCAACGATTTTTCTTGTCACGCAAGCGTGTCGTTCATGCGTTCGCGTCATTCGTGCGGACTCCAATCCATGCGTACGCATCAGGCACGCGCACACATCACTGTGATTTTCTCCATTCCACGCATTCGTGTGAGCCATGCGTGCACGTCAGTGTTCGCTGGTCATCTCCTTAGTTTCTTGTGTTCCTTTAATTTTTGCAAGCTTCCTCTCCATTCTCTAAGCCATTCCTGCCCTATAAAGCCTAAAACACTTAACACACGGATCACGGCATCGAATGGTATATAGGAGAATTAAAATATACTAATTAAAGATCATTAGGAAGCAAGTTATTAATCATAAAACAATACTAGGAAGGAAAATGTAAAATCATGCAATTAGTATGAATAAGTGGGTGAAGACTTGATGAAACCACTCAATTAATCACAAGATAAACCATAAAATAGTGGTTTATCAGGCGAATATAAAATATAATTTGTCACAGAAAAACACATAAAGCAGATAAATAAATAAAACGTTACTAGATAGGTGTGAAATCAATGGTATGAGAACGGCTGAGGCTTCGGAGATGCTTTGTCTTTCTGGATTAACTTTTCTTACTGTCTTCTTCAATAACTTTCTGATTCCTTTAATGGTAGCCATAAGTGATTAACTCATGTCCTCTCATCAAGTTAACCTCCTCTACTACAGCAATCCACCATGTTGAAGTGACTCAAGCCTACTCAAGGTGCCACAGACAAGGTAGATCTTCCGGATTAGAAAGTGCTACTTCTCTGACTCTAGCCTTAGCACCACAGAGACCTCACTTACCTACAGTCAACGGGATTTCATGTCACGTATCCAAAGTTGCCCAGGTACTCTATTGGAATTTGCAATGCAATCTCTCGCTTTAGTTCAACGCTATCTGGGTCAGGACTCGCACAGAACCCATGTAGAACAAGGGTGATTGTCACGGGTCACCCTCAATTCTTAAGATGAAGAACGAGGTTGTATCTCAGACATATTAAACTAGAACAATAATATTATTGATCCATGAAACTCAGCAGAGCTCCTAACCTTAACCTTAGGAGGTTAGTGACTCATACTCTACAGAAAATAGTAATGAAAAACGTGTAGAGTGTCCAAGAGCTCCTAACAAGGGTGAACTCTTGTCTGTATATACTAATATAATGACTAAGTATTATAGAAATACAATAGACTAGTCTTACGGGTGCGAAAATCCACTTTTTGGGCCCACTTGGTGAGTGTCTCCACGAGCTAGGACTCCTTAGGAGCGTTGAACGCTGGCTAGAGACTCCCTTTTGGGCGTTGGATGCTAGCTGCTCTCTTGTGGGCGCTAGACGCCAGGAATGGGGTTGGTGGCTGGCGTTGAATGCCAGTTTTGGGCCTTCATTTCCGAAGCAAAGTATGGGCTATTATATATTTCTAGAAATCCCTAGATGTTATCTTTTTATAGCTATTGAGAGCACACCATTTGGACTTTTGTAGCTCCAGAAGAGCTCCTTCGAGTACACGGAGTTAAGATCCTAACAACATCTGCAATGCTTTCTCTGTCTCTGAATCAGACTTTTGCTCAAGCTCCTCAATTTCAACCAGAAAATACCTGACATCACCATAAAATACACAAACTCAAAGTAGAATCCAAAAATGTGAATTTAGCACTAAAACCTATGAAAATATAATAAAACTTAAACAAAACATAGTAAAAACTATATGAAAATGGGGACTACCTTGTGTTTAAGGCTCAAGGATCTCCCTCTGTAACCATGGAGAGGAGAGTTGGTCCTTCAACCAGAGCCCCCACATTCAAACTCTAAGTTTGGTGTTGGGAGGCCATCATCATGCTCTAAGTATCTATGAGACTCCATGAGAGCCCACTGTCAAGCTACTGACATTAAAGAAGCGCTTGTTGGGAGGCAACCCAATTTTTACCTATCTATGTTAAATTTCTATTGTTATTTTATGTTTTTCTTAGGTTGATGATCATGTGGAGTCACAAAAACAACTGCAAAAATCAAAGCAAAATTAAAAACAACATTAAAAACAGCACACCCTGGAGGAGGAGCTTACTGGCGTTTAAACGCCAGTGTTAACGCCCAGTCTGGCACCATTCTGGGCGTTTAACGCCAGAAAAGGGCACCAGACTGGCGTTTAACGCCAGAAAAGGGCATCAAGCTTGCGTTTAACGCCAGAAAGGGAAGAAAAGCTGGCGTTAAACGCCAGAAATGGGCAGCAACCTGGTGTTTAACGCCAGGATTGGCACTCCAAGGGGTGTTCACACGCCCAAAATGGTGCAGGGATGAGAAATCCTTGACACCTCAGGATCTGTGAACCCCACAGGATCCCCACTACCTCAACTCTCACACTCTTCTTCACACATTTTCCATTACACCCTTCCCCAAATACCCCTCACTAATCACCTCCATTCCCCTTCCCCATCACCTCACAATTCAAAATTCAAAATCACTATTTCCCCCCTTGGCCGAACCACTCCCACCTCTCCATCTCCTCCATTTTCTTCTTCTTCTACTTCCTTTTTTCTTCTTTTGCTCGAGGACGAGCAAACCTTCTAAGTTTCGTGTGGTAAAAGCGTTGCTTTTTGTTTTTCCATAACCATTTATGGCACCTAAGGCCGGAGAAACCTCTAGAAAGAGGAAAGGAAAGGCAATTGCTTCCAACTTCGAGTCATGGGAGATGGAGAGATTCATCTCAAAAACCCATTACTAAAAAGAGGATGGAGCAAATAAGAGAGCTCACTCATGGACCTCATCAAGAGCATGAGGAAGTTCCTCATTAAGAAATCCCTGAGATGCCTCAAGGGATGCATTTTCCTCCACACAACTATTGGGAGCAAATCAACACCTCCTTAGGAGAACTGAGTTCCAACATGGGACAACTAAGGATGGAGCACCAAGAGCACTCCATAATTCTCCATGAAATTAGAGAGGATCAAATAGCCATGAGGGAAGAAAAACAAAGGCAAGGAAGAGACATTGAGGAGCTAAAGCACTCCATAAGATCTTCAAGAGGAAGAATAAGCCGCCATCACTAAGGTGAACCCGTTCTTTAATTTCCTTGCTCTTTATTTTCTGTTTTTTTCAAAAACTATGCTTTATGTTCTATCTATGTTTGTGTCTTTATTACATGATCATTACTGTCTAGTGTCTATGCTTTAAAGTTATGAATGTCCTATGAATTCATCACCTCTCTTAAATGAAAAATGTTTTCTGAAAAAAAAAAAGAAGTACATGAATTTCGAATTTTAAAATAGTTTAATTATTTTGATGTGGTGGCAATACTTTTTGTTTTTCTGAATGAATGCTTGAACAGTGCATATTTTTGAATTTGTTGTTTATGAATGTTAAATTGTTAGCTCTTGAAAGAATAATGAAAAAAGAGAAATGTTATTGATAATCTGAAAAATCATAAAATTGATTCTTGAAGCAAGAAAAAGCAGTGAACACAGCTTGCAGAAAAAAATATGCGAAAAAAAAGAGAAAAAGAAAGAAAAAGAAAAAGCAAGCAGAAAAAGCCAATAGCCCTTTAAACCAAAAGGCAAGGGTAAAATAAAAAGGATCCAAGGCTTTGAGCATTAATGGATAGGAGGGCCCACAGGAATAAAATCCTGGCCTAAGCGGCTAAACCAAGCTGTCCCTAACCATGTGCTTGTGGCATGAAGGTGTCAAGTGAAAAGCTTGAGACTGAGCGGTTAAAGTCATGGTCCAAAGCAAAAAGAGTGTGCTTAAGAGCACTGGACACCTCTAATTGGGGACTTTAGCAAAGCTGAGTCACAATCTGAAAAGGTTCACCCAGTTATGTGTCTGTGGCACTTATGTATCCGGTGGTAATACTGGAAAACAAAATGCTTAGGGTCACGGCCAACACTCATAAAGTAGCTGTGTTCAAGAATCAACATACTGAAATAGGAGAATCAATAACACTATCTAAATTCTGAGTTCCTATAGATGCCAATCATTCTGAACCTCAAAGGATAAAGTGAGATGCCAAAATTGTTCAGAAGCAAAAAGCTAAGAGCCCCACTCATCTAATTAAGGCTGATCTTCATAGATGTTTTTAGAATTTATTGTACATTCTCTTCTTTTTATCCTACTTTGTTTTTAGTTGCTTGGGGACAAGCAACAATTTAAGTTTGGTGTTGTGATGAGCGGATAATTTATACGCTTTTTGGCATTGTTTTTAGGTAGTTTTTAATATGTTTTAATTACTTTTTATTATATTTTTATTAGTTTTTATTCAAAATTCACATTTCTGGACTTTAATATGAGTTTGTGTGTTTTTCTGTGATTTCAGGTATTTTCTGGCTGAAATTGAGGGACCTGAGCAAAAATCTAATTCAGAGGCTGAAAAAGGACTACAGATGCTGTTGGATTGTGACCTTCCTGCACTCGAAGTGGAATTTTTGGAGCTACAAAAGCCCCATTGGCACACTCTCAAATGCGTTGGAAAGTAGACATATTTGGCTTTCCAGCAATATATAATAGTCCATACTTTGCACGAGTTTTGATAACGCAAAATGTCGTTTAAACGCCAACTTTCTACCCTTTTCTTGCGTTAAACGCCAGAACTGGCATAAAAGCTGGAGTTAAATGCCCAAACTGGCACCAAAGCTGGTGTTTAACTCCAAGAAAAGTTTCTACATGTGAAAGCTTCAATGCTCATCCCAAGCACACACCAAGTGGGCCCCGGAAGTGGATTTCTGCATCATTTACTTATTTCTGTAAACCCTAGGCTACTAGTTCATTATAAATAGGACCTTTTACTATTGTATTTTCATCTTTAGATCATTTTTGAGACTATCTTTGTATCACTTTTGATCTCTTGATCACGTTTTTGGCGCTGGCCATTCGGCCATGCATGGACCTTCATCACTTTTGTATTTTCAACGGTGAAGTTTCTACACCCCATAGATTAAGGTGTGGAGCTCTGCTGTTCCTCATGAATTAATGCAATGTACTATTATTTTTCTATTCAATTCAAGCTTATTCTTATTCTAAGAGATTCACTCGCACTTCAACCTGATGAATGTGATGATCCGTGACACTCATCATCATTCTCACCTACGAACATGTGCCTGACAACCACTTCCGTTCTATCTGCAATAGCTTGAGTGTGTAGCTCTTAGCCTCCTGGTTCACGATGCATGGTTGCCTCTCCTGACAACAGAGCCCTCCATTCTATGAGATAAGAGTCTTCGTGGTATAAGCTAGAATCAATTGGCAGCATTCTTGAGATCCGGAAAGTCTAAACCTTGTCTGTGGTATTCCGAGTAGGATCTGGGATGGGATGACTGTGACAAGCTTCAAACTCGCGAGTGTTGGGCGTAGTGATAGACACAAAAGGATAAATGGATCCTATTCTAACATAAGTGAGAACCGACAGATGATTAGCCCTACGTAATTGACGTGGCGGAAATTGGTGAGTTAAGAAATTAATATAAGAGATACGTTGCAAGTACAGTTCTTAACCAACCAGAAATCCGCTTATCAATTTAAAAGGTTGTCACAAAATTTAATTTAAAATACTGGGAGTATGAGTCCCAGGTCATCTCCCAACGAGTTGCAGAAAGGTGTGCTATTTTATTAATCAGATGTTTTCAAAAAATAGTTTGAGTTGAATAACAGGAAATTAAATTAGAGAATTTGTGTAATTTTAAATAAAAGCCTTGGCTGGGAGTAGATTAGTTGGAAGCCCTATTCTTGTTGGAGTACTCTCAAGATTAATTGATAATCGAGGGTTGTTCTGTTTAGTTATCCCTTACTAGGTAAGGGAAAGTCAAACAAGTTGGAAAGCTATTTCTATTCACAAGTCCCAATCCGCTGAATTGAAAAGGATTGGCGTCAGTGACTAGAGGGAAAACCAACAATAAACCCAATTACAATTTTTCTTTTAAGCATTCCAACTCAAGATCTTCATTTCAATCAACTCCCATCCAAGTTATGGAACTACTCGCTCATTGTGAATGTAGAATTCATAACATAGGAAAGGAAAATATAGAAAGACATGATAAACAATAATCGAAGGGATCAAATAAAAATAATGATAGTTCTTGTATTAATAAACTCTAAAAATAATTCAATAATAATTCTAAATAAACAAAGGACATGGAAGAGTAAGAGACAGGTAAAGAAAACAAACTAGAATGACGAAGTCTTGTTGAGGTAATAAGTCTTATCAATATCCCAATGCGAAAAGCAATTAAAATAAAATCCTAAGAACTATGAATGTGTAGAGAGAAAATGTAGAAGAGGAGTAAAACTAGATCTAAAACTGAGAATTGTCTGTAATGAATTGTTGTTTTCGTTTCTGCATGTTCTTTGGCTCTAGTCTGCTTTTCTGGACCAAAAATTGGGTCAAAACAGGGCCCAAAATTGCCCCCAGTGAATTCTGCAGATTCTGCAGATCGCGCATGTCACGCGATCGCGTCATTCATGCGGACGCGTCATTCGGCGTTTTGCCTTGCCACGCAAGCGCGTCGTCCACGCCTCCGCATCACTTGTGCAGTTCCAATCCACGCGGTTACGTGAGCCATGCATCCGCGTCACTGCGATTTCCTCTATGTCGCGCGGTCGCATGAGCCATGCGTCCGCGTCACTTCTCGCTGGTCATCTCCTTGATTTCTTGTGTTCCTTCCATTTTTGCAAGCTTTCTTTCCAATCTCCAAGTCATTCATGCCCTATAAAGCCTGAAGCACTTAACACACAGATCACGGCATCTAATGGAATGAAGGAGAATTAAAATACATAATTAAAAGTCTTTAGGAAGCAAATACTCAATCATGTAATAATTTTTGGAAGGAAATATAAATGCATGCCAATCATATGAATAAGTGGGTAAAGAATTGATAAAACCATACAATTAAGCACAATATAAACCATAAAATAGTGGTTTATCAACCTCCCCACACTTAAACATTAGCATGTCCTCATGCTTAGTTGAGGGAGATAAAATAAATGAGTAGGAACATGTAAAACTCATGTAATGCAGTGCAACCTATATATATGAATGCAACTATATGATTCTTGTCAACTTGATCAAAAGTAAATAGGTTCTTCAAGACAATTACAAATCAAACTCCACTAATTCAATTCTTATACAGTAAGAACAGATAAAAATACAAGAAGGTAGCTCATGAAAGCAGGGAACATAGAATTTAAGCATTGAACCCTCACTGATGATGTATGTATACTCTAATCTCTCTAGTGTATAGGGCAATCACTCTATCCTTCTCTAATCATGCTTTCTAATTTTTGTTCTTCACCTAACCAATCAACAACATTTAATATATTAATGCAAACATCATGAGGTCTTTTCAAGGTTGTAATGGAGCCAAGGTAAGGGTAAGGATACATATATGGCTAAGTAAGCTTATAAATTGAATCTTTAATTAACCCAAGCTTCAACCCAACATATATATATTCTATATAACTTAAAATTCACACCTAGCTACCAAAAATTTCTCTTTCACATTCCATACTCATGTATTAACTTTTTATTTTAATTTTATCATACATGCATTGATCTTTGAATTCTTAACTTAGCATTGGGGTAATTTTGTCCCCTTACTTATTTATTGAATATTTTTGGATTTTTTAACATAAACTAAAAGTAAACATAGCTAATCAATACACATAGATTTTTAATTCTTATAGTTTCACATGAGTAGGTACCCAAATTCCCATTGTATTATCATGACACATTCCCTTATTATCTTTTATTCCCACAATTTCCCATACTTAATTAACACACACAATTCTATCTTAAGCTAACCAAAGATTCAATTGGGGTATAAAATTGTTTTTCCGCTTAAGGCTAGTAATGTGGTAAAATACAGAACAAATGGGACTTAAAGGCTCAAAGTGGCTAACAAAGGTAATTGAAAGGGTAGGCTTAATTTGGATAAGTGAGTTTAAACAACTAATGGCCTCAATCATATGTAAACATATAAATATATTAAACATTGGACATATAGGATGAAACAAAATGTAGATTACAATCATAGAGAAGTAAACACACAAGAATAAAATAATTATGATTAAATAATGTAACCATGCATTTGGGCTCAAATCTCACAGGTTGTGTGTTCTTTAGCTCAAAAATCATGTTCCAAATACAACTTCAAGCAATTTTAACATAAAAGTTTTGATTAAAATTAGTGAAATTTTGTTCTAAAGATAGGATCTTAGAAGAAACTTATTGTCTTTTCAATCAAGTAAAACATGCATGCAACTAATCTATTACTATGCAATTTATCCTATTCTACAAAAGAAAAACTAACTAAATATCCTAATTTATTGGTGTTAGGGAAGAGAAATTACCTCCGGAAGTCAGGTACTGACCGACCTCCCCACACTTAAGGCTTTGCACCATCCTCAGTGCCATCTGCCAGGAATAAGGGTGAGCTGGTAGCAGTATCTCCACAGTCGAGACTGTCATAGCTCCCTGTGCTGGTAAAGGAAGTGGAGTCCGGAGTGTCTGAGTCCTTGAATTTCCCATAATCAGCTCCTTAAGGTATGTGAATCGGCGCTTGTTACGGCGCTCTCTTAGCTTTGCTTTCTGTTCCTGCCGATCCAACTTTTCAAGTATCTGATGGAGCAGTTGATTTGTTGTAGGTGCTGGTGGTGCTGATGTAGGCTGGCTAGTAATGGCTGCTGGGAGTCTAATATATTTCCCGTTAGGGACGTATTGATCATCCCGTGGAAGCAAGGCAGGAAAAGGTAAGTTGCCTACAATCTGTACGTGTCCCATGGCATTCCGGATGTGTCTTGGTAGGTTCAGAGGCTGGTCTGTAAGGATGCACCATAGTAGAACGGCCATGTCTGCAGTGAAGGAGGACTCGTGAGTGCTCAGAAAGACGTAATGGGACATGATCTGTGCCCATAGACGAGCCTCCAAGGTAAGTGCTGAAGCCGATATTCCCTTAGGACGGGAACGGTGGTATCCGTAGATCCATCTGCTGCCAGGTAGTGTGATAACTCTGAGAACGGCATCCCAGTCAAATTGGTACATCTGGCGCTTGAGTGAGGCTTCTTGAAAGGCGTCCAATCCTTCTGGAGCAGGGGGAAGATCTAGAGCTTGTTGAATGGCCACTTTTGTAATAGGGACTTATTTCTTGGCGGTCTTTGGAGGAAACCTCATTGTCTTCATTCAATTTACGGCTCAACAAAGGTAGCAATATTGGGCGGGAGGATAAGAAGGTATTCGTTGTTGTAGCTCCATCCTTCCAGGATAGGGAACATCTGCTCACAGTAGCAATTGGGAAATCGCGCAGTGTCCTTTGCTGGGAAGGCTTTTTCTTTTTCATCAACCTTTATAATCCTCTTAATTCTTTTTGTTGAGGGTTTGACTGTAGTTGAAGAAGGCTCTGCCACTAATGCTCTTTTTATTCCTCTTCTTGCTGGTGGTTTGGGGGTAGCTTTCTCTTTTTCTTTCTTAGTGGCCATCCTGAAAAGGGAAAAAAGAAAGTAACATGAATTCAAAGTGACAGAGCAAGGAAGAGGATGGTATAAGTAATAATCAATGCACGGTAAAGAGGATGTCGTTAACACATGGTCATGACTACATGTGTATTTTATTGGCATGCAGGCAAAGGCATGAGTAGCATAGATCAATCATTTAATTTGTTAAATATGTTATCACTCGTAACAAACTAACCATCACATTTGTATTGACAATAAAATTAAATTAATAAAATAGTAAAGGGAATTTATGAAAAGCAAGCATTGAATAGTAGAATAGAATAATGTAGAAAATGCATAATGCCATATGTGCTTTTTCACAAATACATAGCATGCATGATGAATAAACTATTGAAAATAATAATTTGAACATGCAAGCAACCCTTTAAAAAAAGTAATATATAATTGCCAAACAATTTTTGCAGCAATCCACAAGCATATAATGAGAAATAATGACTCAATTAAAAGGAAAAAAAGAAAGAAAAAGAAAATATGGATAATGAAAGTAAAAAGAAAAGAAAAGAAGAAAACATAAAAATAAGAAAGATAGTGGAAAAGTAAGGAAGGAAGAAGAAAAGAAAAACCTTAATGATGGTGGTGAGAAAGTAGAAAGTGAGAAAGAAGGAAGAAGGAAGAAGGAAGAAATAAGGAAGGAAAAGAGAAAATAGGATTTGGGGGAGAAGAAAGATAAGATATTTGGCAATGTAGGGTAAGTTGTGCGGCGCAAGCGACACGGACGCGTGGGTCATGCGTTCGCGCGAATTGCGCTTAGATGGATTGACGCGGTCGCGTCGGTCACGCGGTCGCATGACACAGTTTATGCTACTGGTGTGAGGGCAGCCTCGCGCTCGCAAACTCTCTGTTCAAAATCTTAATTTTGCCAAATTATGGGTGACGCGATCGCGTGGGTCATGCGACCGCGTGAGTGGCCAATATTGGGATATGACGCGGACGCGTGGGAAATGCGTTCGCGTGGTAAGGGTTGTGCGTCTAGCGCTAGTCCAGCACCACTCCAGCATAACTTTCGGCTATGCACCCTTTTCACGTGTATTTTCAGGTCACGCGGCCGCGTGGGTGACGCGATTGCGTGGGAGGCCAATGTTCCCACATGACGCGGACGCGTCAACGACGTGGTCGCGTGGGGTGATTTGTGCCAAAGGCATGCCTCCAGCCACGCTCCTGCGTGGCTCTCTGTTCGCTCTCTTATTCTTTCTGAGCAACCTGCGACGCGGACGCGTCAATGATGTGGTCGCGTCGCGTGAAATTTTTTTTTTTTAAATAAAAATATGCAAATGTAGATGCAAGCTAAATGTGCGAAGAAGGAAAAGAGTTGTTGGAAAATAAAACTAAGAATAAAGAAAAGAACGATCATACCATGGAGGGTTGTCTCCCACCTAGCACTTTTCTTTAACGTCCATAAGTTGGACGCTCCATTAGCTCAGTCTTTGACTATGTGTGGATCTTCCAGGAGGAAGATCTCGAGCTCCTTATTTTTCTTCAACTTCTCGCCATGGTACAGCTTTAAACGATGTCCATTAACTTTAATGAGTTCAGAGCTTGAAGGATGACTTAGGTGAAAAACTCCGTACGGCTCAGCCTTCTCTACTCTGTATGGACCTTCCCATCTTGATCTCAACTTGCCTGGCATAAGCCTTAGTCTAGATTTTTAAAGGAGGACTAAGTCCCCAGGTTGGAACTTTTTCCTCTTGATGTGCTGATCATGTACAGCCTTCATCTTTTCCTTGTACAACCTTGAGTTCTTATAAGCTTCCAGGCGAAGGCTTTCTAATTCTTGTAGTTGCAATTTCCATTCAGCTCTGGTTGTTTCAAATCCCATGTTGCACTATTTTACTGCCCAAAAGGCTTTGTGCTCTACTTCAACTGGGAGATGACAGGCTTTTCCATAAACTAAGCGGAAATGACTCATCCCAATGGGTGTCTTGTATGCTGTTCTGTATGCCCAAAGTGCATCTTGGAGCCTGGTGCTCTAGTCTCCTATGAGGTTTGACTATCTTCTGCAAGATACGCTTTATCTCTCTGTTTGACAACTCGGCTTGCCCATTAGTCTGAGGATGGTAGGCTGTTGCAACTTTATGAATTATCCCATGCTTCTTCATTAATCCTGTTAGTCTCCTGTTACAAAAATGGGTGCCTTGATCGCTCACGATTACTCGTGGTGATCCAAAGCGGCAAATAATATGGTTTCTAACAAAGGAAACAACAGTATTAGCATCATCAGTGCGGGCAGGAATTGCTTCCACCCATTTGGAAACGTAATCCACAGCTAACAATATATAAAAATTACCATTAGAATTTGGAAATAGACCCATGAAGTCAATGCCCCAAACATAAAAAAATTTCACAGAAAAGCATAATTTGTTGAGGCATCTAATCCCTCTTGGATATATTACCAAATTTTTGGCATGGGAAACAAGATTTACAAAATTTAGCAGCGTCTCTAAAAAGAGTAGGCCACCAGAATCCACAGTCTAAAATTTTTCTAGCTGTTCTTTGAGGGCCAAAATGTCCTCCACTCTCAGATTAGTGGCAGGCCTCTAAAATGGACTGGAATTCTGATTGAGGCATACACCGTCTAATTACCTGGTCAGTGCCACATCTCTATAAATATGGATCATCCCATATATAATATTTAGACTCGCTTTTCAGCTTGTCTCTTTGATGCTTAGTAAAGTTTGGAGGAAAAGCGCGGCTAACTAGATAATTAGCTACAGGTGCATACCAAGGGACTACCTCAGATACTGCATGCATGTTATCAAATCGGAAATTATCAGCTATAGGAGTGGAGTCATGCTTAATGTGCTCAAGGCGACTCAAGTGGTCTGCCACTAGTTCTGGTTACCACTCCTATCCTTAATTTCTAAATCAAATTCTTCTTGTAGCAGTATCCAACGTATAAGCCTTGGTTTGGATTCCTTTTTAGCTAATAGATACTTTAGAGCTGCGTGGTCTGAGTACACTACTACTTTTGTACCAAGTAAATTGGCTCAGAAGTTATTCAGAGCAAAAATAATAGCAAGAAGCTCTTTCTCAGTAGTAGTATAATTAGACTAAGCGGCATCTAAAGTTTTAGACGCATAAGCAATTACAAAGGGGTCCTTACCTTCACGCTGAGCCAGTGCTGCACCTACTGCATGGTTGGAAGCATCGCACATTATTTCAAATGGCTGGCTCCAGTCTGGTCCTCTCACAATTGGAGCTTGAGTCAGGGCGGTCTTCAGCTTATCAAACGCTTGTTTGCAATCCTCACTGAACTCGAACTCAACATCTTTCTGCAGTAGTCTGGATAAGGAAAGAGCTACCTTACTGAAGTCCTTAATGAATCTCCTGTAAAAACCTGCATGGCCAAGGAACGAACGGACTTCCCTCACAGAAGAGGGGTAAGGTAAACTAGAAATAACATCCACCTTTGCTGGATCTACAGAAATGCCAGTATTAGACACAATATGTCCTAGTACAATCCCTTGTTTGACCATAAAGTGACATTTTTTAAAATTCAATACAAGGTTTGTACTGACACATCTATCTAACACTTTAGATAAACTATCCAAGCAAAGAGTAAAGGAGTCACCATATACATTAAAATCATCCATAAAAACCTCTATACAGTCCTCAATAAGATCAGAGAAAAGACTCATCATGCACCTTTGGAAAGTAGCTGGTGCATTGCACAAGCCAAAGGGCATTCTCTTGTAAGCATAAGTCCCAAAAGGACATGTAAAAGTGTTATTTTTTTGATCTTCAGGAGCTATATGAATCTGGAAATAGCCTGTGTAACCATCTAAAAAATAATAATGTGATTTACCTGACAGGCGATCCAGCATTTGATCAATGAATGGAAGAGGATAGTGATCCTTATGAGTGGCCTGGTTTAGGCATCTGTAGTCAATGCAGACCCTCCAGGCGTTCTGAACTCTGGTTTCCATGAGCTCTCCATGCTCATTCTTCACTGTAGTGACTCCAGACTTCTTGGGCACTACTTGTACTGGGCTTACCCATTCACTGTCTGAGATGGGGTAGATGATATCTGCCTTCAGTAGTCTGGTCACTTCCTTTTTGACAACCTCTAAGATAGTGGGGTTCAGTCTTCTCTGGGGTTGATGGACAGGCTTTGCTCCCTCTTCTAAAAATATTCTGTGCTCACAAACTTGAGGGTTGATGCCTACTATGTCTGCCAAACTCCAACCAATTGCCTTCTTGTGCCTCCTCAGCACACTAAGTAACTGCTCTTCTTGTTGAGAAGTGAGTTCCCTTGCAATGATAACTGGAAACTTCTCCTTGTCCTCAAGGTAAACATATTTGAGGTGTGGAAGAAGGGGTTTCAATTCTAACTTCTGCTCATAGTCAGGCTCTGGGGTGTCTGGAGCTGGTAACAATGGTAAAGCATTTTCATTGTCCTCCGAGAATGTCCCCACACTTGGACCTTGTCCTATGTACCTCTCTTCAAATTCGTCCTGGTGAACTTCAGCCACGGTTTCATCTATGATGTCACACTAGAGGATAGAATGATTCTCCGGAGGATGCTTCATAGCTCCATTCAGATTGAAGATTACTACTCGGCCATCTATTTCAAAGGAGTATGTTCCTGAAAAAGCATCCAATTTGAACTTTGAGGTCTTCAGGAATGGTCTTCCGAGTGGGATTGATGATGGCTTTTCTGAGTTAATTTGGGGCATCTCTAGGGTATAAAAATCAATGGGAAAGGTGAGCCCCTTAATGCCCACTAATATATCTTCAGCAACTCCAGCCACTGTAATAATGCTTTTATCTGCTAACACAAAACGAGCTGCCGACCTTTTTATGGGAGGGAGCCTCAAATTATCATATATAGACAAAGGCATTATACTAACACATGCTCCTAAATCACACATGCAGTCAGAAAATATCACACCACCAATAACACAATTAACCATACATGGACCTGGATCACTACACTTTTCAGGTACACCTCCCATTAAAGCAGATATTGAACTACCTAAAGGAATAGTTTCTAATTCATTAATTTTGTCTTTATGTATACATAAATCTTTTAGAAACTTTGCGTACTTAGGTACCTGCTGAATAACATCAAAAAGGGGAACAGTTACCTCAATCTTTTTGAATATTTCTACCATTTTGGGATCAGGTTCCAGCTGCTTCCTGGGCTTCCTTGCAAGTTGTGAAAATGGAATGCGAATGGTGTCCTTCACAGCTTTAGCGTCCTCTGGTGCTTCTTCCCGTGGTTGAACTTCTTCTTTATCAACCATGTCCTGTATGTCCTCTTCCTCTTCAACATCTTCTACCTCCACCAGCTCTTCAGCTGAGGCATGTTCTGGTGGGTTTGGCTCCTCCTGATTCCTCTCCTATAGTGTGGTTTCGGACCTTAGGGTGATGGCATTGATGTGATGCCAGGGCATTTTGGCCAGTTTCACTGACCTTTTCTTTAAGGTTTTAAGGTAGTTTCATGCAATTTCTTAGGAAATAAGCAAGTTTTTGGTAAATAATCACTTACATCTTGATTCAAGCAAACATTGTGAATTTTACATGATTTCATGAGAATTATGGATGAATTAAAGGAAAAATTGAATGATGCATGTCTCATAACTTGGATTAGAGCTTTGATGCACTTTATTGCTTGATTTCAGGATAAAGGAAGCAAGGAAGAACCACGTTAGTAGCCACGTTAGTCTAGCTAACGTGACCACTAACGTGGAATGAAGGCTAGCTTGCAACGTTAATGAGAAAAGTGATTGCCAATAACGCCTTCGTGAGCCATCATAGCCCACGTCAGTTGCCACGTTAACTATGCTAACGTGGAAGCTAACGTGGAAGAGAAGTAGAACTCCAACGTTAGTGGTAAAAGTAAGTGCCACTAACGTTCCAAAAGGGGAAATTGGCCACGTTAAGAGCCACGTTAACTTAGTTAACGTGAGCTCTAACATGGAAGAAGAAGATGATGCCAATGTTAATGACACTCACCTTTGTCACTAACGTTGGACTAAGCCCATATTGGCTACGTTAAAAGTCACGTTAACCCAGTTAACGTGGAGGAAGCAAGAATCACCAACGTTAGTGACACTCACCTTTGTCATTAACGTTAGATTGAGCCACTATGAGCCACATTAGTTGCCACGTTAATTACATTAACGTGGAAGCTAACGTGGAGAAGAGAGATGATGAGCCAACGTTAGTGACACTCACCTTTGTTACTAACGTTGGAGATGCCTATCAATACCACGTTAGAAGTCACGTTAACCTAGTTAACGTGAACTCTAACGTGGGAAGTAGGGGCGTTCTGAAGCGTTAGTGACAAAGGTAAGTGTCACTAACGCTCTCGAAGATTTGGCAAGCCTACGTTAAAGGCCACGTTAACTATTCTAACGTGAACTCTAACGTAGGGAGAAAGGGGTACTCTCAATGTTATTGAAAAAGGTAAACCCCAGTAATATTTGCGAAGGGCCAAGGGTCAACGTTAGTGGTCACATTAGTGCCACTAACGTTGAAGTTAATGTGGACCACTTTGGGTTAGGAACGTTAGTAAAAAAGGTGATTGTCACTAACATTCTCAACCCCACATTTTCACTTAACGTTAACACCACTAACGCCCTAAGCTAAAGTCCCTGCCTACTTCACACTTTCTCTGCAAGTAAAGCTGAGCCCACTGAAGAAGATAACTGCTTCAACTCAAGATCCAAAGGCCCATATTCAAGAATTGAAGAGCCAACTAGAAGATCAGAAGAATAGTATAAATAGGGAGAGCTTTGAACTAGAAAGAAGCTTTTGGGTATTATTAGAATTACTCTCCGTATTTTACTTTCTCTGCACTTCTAGTTTAACTTTCAGAATGTACTCTCCATCTTTGCTTTCCATTCCCAGAGCTATGAACAACTAAACCCCTTTCATTGGGTTAGGGAGCTCTGTTGTAATTTGATCGATCCATAATAGTTTTCATTATTCTTCTTCTTTCTTTTCTCTTGATTTTACTAGAAAGCTTTCAATCTTCATCCAATTGAGTAGTTATCTTGGAAAAGAAGCTATTCATACTTAGATCTCTTCTGAACCTTGGAAAAGGGATGAAGAGATCATGCTAGAAATGTTTTCTCATGTTGGACCAAATTGGGGTTTGGACGGATATGGTGACATATAATTCTCCCAATACTTTGATTTGGAAATACATGTGGTATAATCAGTGACCACACTTCATCTCTTATCATGAGCAATTAGACCAAGGAATTGGCTATTGATTTGATTTGAGAGATTGAATTACCAAGGAATTGGAATTCAATCACTTAAGATTGCCAAGGAGATCAATGAATGCATTGATTGAGGAAGAGATGAAAATGAACTTGATCCGGAGAATGCAACATCTCCTAAGCCCAATGAATTCCCCATTTCTGATCTTACCCATTCTCTTTACTTTATGCCATTTACCTTTATGCTAAACTTCCCTTCCCCATTTAAGATTCTACAATTTACTTCCCGTCATTTATTTTCTGCTATTTACTTTTCGGCATTTAATTTCCTGCAATTCTCAACTCACTTTCTGCTTAGCTCAACTAGAACATTCTTCCAATTAAAGTTGCTTGACCAATCAATCCCTGTGGGATTCGACCTCACTCTACTGTGAGTTTTTACTTGACGACAATTCGGTATACTTGCCGAGGGAGATTTGTTAAGGGACAAGTTTCCGTGCATCAAGTTTATAACGCCGTTGCCGGGGATTGATTTTGTATCAATAATGATTAAATTGGTGGATAACTAGATTGAGAATTTGTTTTTATTTTGTTTGATTTAAGTTCATTTGAGTAATTTACTTTCTGTTTAGCTATTTTCTTCCCTTTCCCTTACCCATTTTCTTAGTTGTTTACAATTCAGTCACTAACCCACTAACTGTTTGATATATTGCATCACTCACACTAACAGCATTTCTGTAGAAGTTACTGTCTGCACCTATCCTTCTTGCTTGTGCCTTGTTGGTTGTATGACAGGTAGAAGAAGCGGAGCTTCAACTTCCTTTGATTCTGAACCTGAGAGGACCTTCCTTAGATTAAGGAGGGAAGCAATAGGCTCGTAACTATGGTAGAGAAGGTCCAGCGCATCAGGCTGGGCAAGAGAGAAGAGTTCTGGTTCTTACATCAACCCAAACCCAGGAAACTGTGGGAGTAGCATCCAAAGGCCAACCATACATGCCAACAACTTTGAACTAAAGCCACAGCTCATCACCCTTGTTCAGAATAATTGTTCATTCGGAGGAAGTGTCCAAGATGATCCCAATCAACATCTAACCACCTTCCTGAGGATATGCAATACTGCGAAGTCTAATGGTGTTCATCTTGACAGACTACTTCTGTTTCCCTTCTCGCTCAAGGACAAAGCATCTAAATGGCTGGAATCCTTTCCGAAGGAGAGTTTAGCAACCTTGGAAGATGTGGTGAACAAGTTCTTGGCAAGATTCTATCCTCCTCAACGGATCAACAGGTTGAGAGCTGATGTACAAACATTCAGGCAACAGGATGGTGAGACTCTATATGAAGCATGGGAGAGGTTTAAAGACCTGACAAGAAAATGCCCGCCAGATATGTTCAATGAATGGGTACAGTTGCACATTTTCTATGAAGGCCTTTCGTATGAATCAAAGAAGGCAGTAGACCACTCATCCGAGGGATCTCTGAACAAGAAGAAGACCATTGAAGAAGCCATAGATGTCATTGAGACTGTAGCAGAGAATGACTACTTCTATGCTTCTGAAAGAGGCAACACTAGAGGAGTGATGGAGTTGAACAATGTGGATGCACTGCTAGCTCAAAACAAGACGATTACCAAGCAATTAGCTGACCTCACCAAGAAGATGGAGAGGAATCAAGTAGCAGCAATCACCACTTCAGCAGCAACCCAAGAAGGAGTGAATGAAGAAGCAGAGGGTGATCAAGAACAAGCCAACTATATTGGGAATTCACCTAGGCAGAATCATGACCCATACTCCAAAACGTATAATCCTAGTTGGAGGAACCACCCAAACTTTAGGTGGGGAAATCAACAAGACCAAGGCCAAGATCAGAGACGCCACAACCCCAACAACAATAAAACTCACCAACACTCCACACAGAGGTCATACCAACACCCACCCAACAACACTTCTCAACATCCATACCAAAGTCAAAATGGCCCTTCTCATCCTTCCAATCTCAACTCTCCATCATCGGAAGAAAGACTATCAAGGATTGAGACTCTACTTGAAGGCATATGCAAGGAGATTCAAGATAACAAGGTGTTGAAAGAGGAGGTGCGAGCCAATATCAAGAATCAGGGAGACACCATCAAGAGGCTGGAATTTCAAGTGGGATACCTATCTGAGAAGATTCCCAAACCTACTGATAGCTTCCCAAGTGACACAGAGAAAAATCCGAGAGGTGAAGCAAAGAAAGTCAGATGGGAAGATTGCAAGATGGTTACTATAAGTGATATGAAGACTGAGGAAGAGCCGAACAAACCATCAGAACAACCTGAAGATACATCAGCAGGAAAGCAGGAAGAGAATCATCAAGAAACCACAATTACACAGAAGGAGCTGCTGAGACCCTATACACCCTTTTCCCAATTACTCAATGGTGGTGTAGAGAAGAGAATATACTCAAGGTTTCTTGACATATTTGTATCTCTCTATGTAAACATACCATTCATCAAGGCCCTCCAACAAATGCCCTCATACATTAAGTACATGAAAGAGCTGCTGACTAGGAAAAGCTCACTCAAGGGAGGACAAACCATATTGATGAATAAGGAGTGCAGTGCTCTCATTCAACTAGAGCTGCCTATAAAAAGGAAGGACCCAGGGAGTTTTCACATCCCCTGTGCCATAGGAGAAACAATGTTTGATAAAGGACTCTGTGATCTGGGAGCAAGCATCAACTTAATGCCTTTATCCCTTATGAAGAGGCTGCGAATCAATGAGCTGATGCCCACAGACGTAATCATCAGGCTGGCGGACAAAACTTAAAAACAAGCAATAAGAGTGGTTGAAAACGTGCTGGTGAAGGTTGGGAACTACTTCCTTCCGACAAACTTTGTCATATTGGAAATAGAAGAAAGTCATCTTCACCCAATCATATTGGGAAGACCATTCTTAGCTACAGACAGAGCGCTCATAGATGTGGAGCGAGGAGAGCTAATACTGAGGGTACATGACGAACAACTCACCTTCAATGTCTTCAAACCCTCACAAGAAGCAAGTCAAGAAGGCAAGGAACTAAGGACAGAGCATGACAGAGCAATGGTGGGAGAAATAAGCATTGAGGCACAAGCTGTACACTCAGGAATTCCTTTGGGTGATGAACAAAATAATCAGCAGCTGTCACAGCTAGAGGAAACTCAAGTGGAGCCAAAACCACCAGAATCATATGGGACCAGCAACAAAATCCCCCTAGGAAAAGAGACCACAAAGAGTAGGATAACAGCAAAAGAAACAAAGAAGAAGATACCAAGGAGATGGAGGAACAAAAAAATCCCTACAGAAGATTTCTCTCCAGGGGATAAAGTGATCTCAGCTTACTTCCTAGATATCCCACCTCATCTCCCCACCATCCCATCTCAGTTACCTAAGGTTTTCACCATCAACAAAGTTCTCTCCCTAGAACATGTAGAGATCATTGATGAAGCCAATGGATATAGGTTTACTGCAAGAGGGGAAGATTTGAGACATTACCAACCACCCTGACAAAGGAAAAACGTCAAGCTAGTGACGCTAAAGAAGCGCTTCATGGGAGGCAACCCATGTTTTACATGCTTTTAAAGTAGTTAATAAAGCAAGGTTCATGGATCGCAAATCAACTTTGACATATCCTTGAATAAATCCTTTTATGCAACATATAGTGAAGAACAAGTTTGGTGTTCCAAGCACACTAAGAGGACATGAATGCAACTCATAGCATGTCACTCTTAGCACCTTGAACAAATCATCGTACACCACATTGCCACAAACTAAGTTTGGTGTCACCAAGGTTGCATACATGGAAATTTAATTAGTTAGTTGGTTTGCATTTGTGAATAGCACTTAGTAGTTAACAACAAAAACTTTAAAAAGTAGTTATTCTCTTCTTTTTAAATTTTGCCGCCACTTTCCACAAGTTTTCTTTTAGTCATATTTTTTTTATTTTGTAGGAGAATTGATGGAACAATTGAAAGGTTCGGCCACCACAAAAAGAGAAGACTATACATGTGTTTCCAGGGGGATTGCATTGGAAATTGTTGCCATGCAACATTGAAAGGAGAACAAGCTTGGAAACTGAACCAACCCCATCATAAAGTTGATGATCCTTGTGCTCATCCCATGTAAAACCCCATCTGTCCATCACACAACCACCCCATCAATCCACACCTTTCATTTACTCATCATTTTCTTATATAAGTGACTCCTAGTCCGTACTTCCCTTCACATTCTAGCAACAACTTCTTCAAACTTCTCACTCTCGAAGTACAATTCTCCAAGCTACACCCTATCCAAACCCAACCGAATTTCACCACTCATCACTAACCTCAACACCTTTACTTTTCAAAAATCATTCATGGCATCATCAAGCTCCAAGAGGCAAAAGAGAAAGGAACCGGTTGAGAGCAGCCCTTTTGATGAAGGGAAATTCAAAACAGCATTCCATGAACGTGAATTTGAACAGATAAAGCTCAAAAAGATATTGCCTGAGTTAACATTCCAGTTCAACAAAGATGAATGCCCACAGATTCGAGAGAAGATCAAACAAAGGGGTTGGCAAAGGCTCACGAACCCAGAAGCAAAGATAAATGCAAACCTCATCAAAGAATTCTATGCAAATGTGGTCAGAGAAGACAAAACCAAGGCCCCACCTTCAAAAGTTACGTGAGAGGAACAGAGGTGGACTTCAGCCCCAATGCCATAACAAGGGTTCTTCAGCTGAAATCACCACATTTTGATGAGCCCAGTTATCACGTGAGAATAAGTAATGGCCCCGAAAATGATGAACTTGAAGAAATTGTGAATGATATGTGTGTTATAGGATCTGACTGGGAAAGGTATTCAAATAGAAGACCTCGGCTCATCAGGAAAGGAGACCTCATCCCGGAAGCCAAGGGATGGTTTGAACTTGTGAGGAGATCTATCCTCCCATCTGCAAACAATTATGAGGTCAACGTTACTCGAGCTACTATGGTACACTGCTTAGTAAAGGGTGGAGGCATCAATGTGAACGAAATTATAGCTGAAGGGATTCAAGAATCAGCCAAGAAGAATGATCCAGGTGCTAGACTTTGGTTCCCCAGCACCATCCTTAGGCTGTGTACGAAAGCCAAGGTAGTCTTCGAGGACAGCAATCCAACTTGGGTAAACCCTGGAAGGATGGTTACACTCCAGCGTATAACGTATGTGACACCCGCCCAACAACAAAGAAGGCCTCAAATAGGGAGAAGAACACCACAAGAAGAACCTCACCAAGAAGAACCTCAACAGGAATAATATCAGCAAGAAGAGTACTATGATCCAACCAATATAAATCTGGGACACATTCAAGGAGCCATTGAGGACTTGGCAAGGAGATATATGGAAGGGCAAGAGCAACAACTGCACGTTCAATCCCAGAGGATGGATCGTCAAGAAGAACTCCTTTCTAATTGGATGAATCAACAAGGGGAGTGGCAGAAACAGCAAACGAAACATTATTCCCAGCTCACTCAAGCCATCAATCAAGTGACTGAAAGGCAAGAGCGTCAAGATAAACGCCTTCAAGAACTCAACCAACGTCAGCTAGCTCAGACGAAGGCATTCAATGAGTTCAGCGTACTTAATGAAGGACGGCAACTACATAGGGAGGAGTTCAACATAAACACTCAAGCCAAGTTGAACTATATGTCTAGTCATATGCATAATCTACACTCTTCAATCACTAGGTATGATGAGGTCCAAAAAGATCTCACAGAACAAGAGGAAAGGAAGGTGAAACAGCAGAAGGAAACATTGAAAAAGAAGATGGAAGATGCTGGCTTCTGGAAGAAGTTGATTGGAAAAAGCAAGGGAAGTGGGAGTGCAAGCACTCAAGAAAAACACAAGGAGGACAAACAGGAGGGAGAGCATGAACAACCCCATGAGTAAAAGGTGGTGGAGTTCCCTCATTGTTCCATCTTTGTTTTTCAAGTCTTTTAAATAAGGAAAATCATGTATGAAATAGAACATGCTTCCATAGTAGCTTATGAATTTTCAATTCTGTCTTTAAGTTTGTTTTTGCTTAGGTCTATGCTTGCTAGTCAAATTGCCTGCCTTCATTTTCATCTTGCTTATTGTATGCTTGTCCTTTTAAGTCCAAAAAAAAGAAATGTTATGAAAGACCAGAGTGATGTTCAAGTTGTGGAGCAGGTCCTTAAATTTGTGGTGTAGTAATCACTTAGCTAAGTTAGTTCACCAACAAGGTGGGAAGGCAACTATCTGTCCTGAATCATATACTTGAAACACACCCCATGAGACTAGCTAAATAATAAGATCCTAATAAGAAAAAGGAAAAGAACAATAAGAGTTGAAAAAGAAAGAAAAGTTAATAAAGAATAAGGCTAGGCACCAAGGGCTTGAAACTTGAGGGATGTGTCAGTGGTGCTCTTGTACCAAGGATCTGCTTGGATGAATAAGTTCTTAGGAGTGCTTCATCACTTGGTAACTTGGGTTAACTAACCCGGGATTATCAACTGAAAATCCACTATCAAGAGCAACCTTGCTACAGAACATTTAGTAACCCAAAGAGGTGCTAGACACCAAGACCTCAAGGAAAGAAAATAACAAACCATGTGCCTGTGGTGTGCATGTATGGGGGAGAGAGACTTGAGGGAGTAAGTCCTTAGGGGTGTTTCAACACCTAGCACCTTGAATCAACTGGTTCAGGAGTGTTGGCTAAAATCTTATCTTAAAGAGTCGCCCCCTTACAGAACACTTAGCCTAAGGATGAAATAAACCTTGGAAAGACAAATGGATCAATAAATAAAAGTCTCAAAGGGTTCAATCAAGTGAGTATTCCAAGGCATGATAAAGGTCTGAAAGCCAGTAAAGGAATGAACCTAAGTTGCTATGCATGAAACCCCATAAAATCAAGAACATAACTTCCACAATAATGATTCATTCATCTTGTCATTTCATTCATCATTCTCTTGTTCCAGTACTTGATTAGGGACAAGCAAGCTTTAAGTTTGGTGTTGTGATGTCAGGGCGTTTTGGCCAGTTTCACTGACCTTTTCTTTATGGTTTTAAGGTAGTTTCATGCAATTTCTTAGGAAATAAGCAAGTTTTGGGTAAATAATCACTTACATCTTGATTCAAGCAAACATTGTGAATTTTACATAATTTCATGAGAATTATGCATGAATTAAAGGACAAATTGAATGATGCATGTCTCATAACTTGAATTAGAGCTTTGATGCACTTTATTGCTTGATTTCAGGATAAAGGAAGCAAGGAAGAACCACGTTAGTAGCCACGTTAGTCTAGCTAACGTGACCACTAACGTCGAATGAAGGCAAGCTTGCAACGTTAATAAGAAAAGTGATTGCCAATAACGCCTTCGTAAGCCATCATAGCCCACGTCAGTTGCCACGTTAACTATGCTAACTTGGCAGCTAACGTGGAAGAGAAGTAGAACTCCAATGTTAGTGGTAAAAGTAAGTGCCACTAACGTTCCAAAAGGGGCAATTGGCCACGTTAAGAGCCACGTTAACTGGTGCGCAGAAATTGTGATTACACTTTGATTATGTAAAATTCATTGCTCTTTCTTTCCCTGGCAATGGCACCAAAAACACGATGCCAATACCATGGTTCACAACTTCGCACGACTAACCAGCAAGTGCACTGGGTCCTCCAAGTAATACCTTACGTGAGTAAGGGTCGAATCCCACGGAGATTGTTGGTATGAAGCAAGCTATGGTCACCTTGTAAATCTTAGTCAGGCGGATATAAAATAGTAATGGGGTTTTCAAAATTAATTAATAAAATAAGGATAGAAATACTTATGTAACTCATTGGTGAGAATTTCAGATAAGCGTATGGAGATGCATTCGTTCCTCTGAACCTCTGCTTTCCTGCTGTCTTCATCCAATCAATCTTACTCCTTTCTATGGCTGGCTTTATGTAAGGGTGTCACCGGTGTCAATGGCTACTTTCGATCTCTCTTGGAAAAATGGTCCAAATGCTCTGTCACAGCACGGCTAATCGTCTGGAGGCATCACCCTTGTCGTTGGTTGCATCCTATTCCTCTCTGTGAAAATGGTCCGATGCGCTGTCACTGCATGGCTAATCATCTTGGAGGTTCTCGATCATATTGGAATAGGATTTACTATCCTTTTGCGTCTGTCACTACGCCCAGCACTCGCGAGTTTGGAGTTCATCACAGTCATTCAATCCCAGAGTCCTACTCGAAATACCACAGACAAGGTTTAGACTTTCCGGACCCTCATGAATGCCGCCATCAATCTAGCTTATACAACGAAGATTCTGATTAAGAGATCTAAGAGATACTCATTCAATCTAATATAGAACAGAAGTGGTTGTCAGGCACGCGTTCATAGGGAATGATGATGATTGTCACGTTCATCACATTCAGGTTGAAGTGCGAATGAATATCTTAGAAGCGGAACAAGTGAATTGAATAGAAAACAGTAGTACTTTGCATTAATCTTTGAGGAACAGCAGAGCTCCACACCTTAATCTATGGAGTGTAGAAACTCTACCGTTAAAAATACATAAGTGAAAGGTCCAGGCATGGCCGAATGGCCAGCCCCTCTGATCTAAGAACCAGGCGTCCAAAGATGTCTAATACAATAGTAAAAGGTCCTATTTATAATAAACTAGCTACTAAGGTTTACAGAAGTAAGTAATTGATGCATAAATCCACTTCCGGGGCCCACTTGGTGTGTGCTTGGGCTGAGCTTGAATGTTACACGTGCAGAGGTTATTCCTGGAGTTGAACGCCAGCTTTTGTGCCATTTTGGGCGTTGAACTCCACTTTGCAACTTGTTTCTGGCGCTGGACGCCAGAATTAGGCAGAGAGCTGGAGTTGAACGCCAGTTTTCGTCATCTAAACTTGGGCAAAGTATAGACTATTATATATTGCTGGAAAGCCCTGGATGTCTACTTTCCAATGCAATTAGAAGCGCGCCATTTTAAGTTCTGTAGCTCTAGAAAATCCACTTTGAGTGCAGGGAGGTCAGAATCCAACAGCATCAGGAGTCCTTCTTCAACCTCTGAATCTGATTTTTGCTCAAGTCCCTCAATTTCTGCCAGAAAATAATCCCAGAAAAACACACAAAATCATAGTAAAGTCCAAAAATGTGAATTTAACATAAAAACTAATGAAAACATCCCTAAAAGTAACTAGATCCTACTAAAAACATACTAAAAACAATGCCAAAGAGCGTATAAATTATCCGCTCATCACAACACCAAACTTAAATTGTTGCTTGTCCCCAAGCAACTGAAAATCAAATAGGATAAAAAGAAGAGAATATACTATAAATTCCAAACTATCAATGAAACATAGCTTCAATCATATGAGCGGGACTTATAGCTTTTTGCCTTTTGAATAGTTTTGGCATCTCACTTTTATCCATTGAATTTCAGAATGATTGGCATCTATAGGAACTCAGAGTTCAGATAGTGTTATTGATTCTCCTAGTTCAGTATGATGATTCTTGAACACAGCTATTTTATGAGTCTTGGCCGTGGCCCTAAGCACTTTGTTTTCCAGTATTACCACCGGATACATAAATGCCACAGACACATAATTGGGTGAACCTTTTCAGATTGTGACTCAGCTTTGATAAAGTCCCCAATTAGAGGTGTCCAGGGTTCTTAAGCACACTCTTTTTTTGCTTTGGACCTTGACTTTAACAGCTCAGTCTCAAGTTTTCACTTGACACCTACACGCCACAAGCACATGGTTAGGGACAGCTTAGTTTAGCCGCTTAGGCCAGGATTTTATTCCTTTAGGCCCTCCTATCCACTGATGCTCAAAGCCTTGGGATCCTTTCTATTTGCCCTTGCCTTTTGGTTTTAAGGGTTATTGGCTTTTTGCTCTTGCCTCTTGGTTTTAAGAGCTTTTGGCTTTTTCTGCTTGCTTTTTCTTTTTCTTTCTATTTTTTTTTTCGCCTATAAATTTTTTTTCTCTGCAAGCTTTGTTCTTTGCTGCTTTTTCTTGCTTCAAGAATCATTTTTATGATTTTTCAGATTATCAAATAACATGTCTCCTAGTCATCATTCTTTCAAGAGCCAACATATTTAACATTCTTAAACAACAACTTCAAAAGACATATGCACTGTTCAAGCATACATTTAGAAGACAAGAAGCATTGTCACCACATCAATATAATTAAGCTAAGTTCAAGGATAAATTCGAAACTCATGTACTTCTTGTTCTTTTGAATTAAAACATTTTTCATTTAAGAGAGGTGATGGATTCATAGGACATTCATAACTTTAAGACATAGTTACTAACTACTAATGATCATGTAATGAAGACACAAACATAGATAAGCACATAACATAGAAAACGAAAAACAGAAGAAATAAGAACAAGGAATGAATCGACCTTAGTGATGGATGCGTTTCCTTCTTGAGGAACCAATGATGTCCTTGAGCTCTTCTATGTCTCTTCCTTGTCTTTGTTGCTCCTCCTTCATTGCTTTTTGATCTTCTCTAATTTCATGAAGGATGATGGAGTGTTCTTGATGTTCCACCCTTAATTGTCCCATGTTGGAACTTAATTCTTCTAGGGAGGTGTTGATTTGCTCCCAATATTTATGTGGAGGGAAGTGCATCCCCTGAGGTATCTCAGGGATCTCTTGATTTGCAGCCACATGTTCTACCACTGAGCTATAGACCCTTGAGATGAATCTTTCCATCTCCCATGACTCGGAGGTGGAAGCAATTGTCTTCCTTTTCCTCTTTCTTGAGGTTTCTCTGGCCTTAGGTGCCATTAATGGTTATGGAAAAACAAAAAAAGCTATGCTTTTACCACACCAAACTAAGAATGTTGCTCGCCCTCGAGCAAAAGAAGAAAGAATAGAAGAAGAAGAAGAAGATATGGAGGAGATGGAGGGATATGTGTATGGATGTGAGTGGTGAAAGGAAAACAGAAGGGATGACCATCAATGGATAGAGAGAGGGTGAGGTGGGTGGGGATCCTGTGAGATTCACAGATCCTGATATGATCCTGTGGTGTCCACAGATCCTGAGGTGTCAAGGATTTACATCCCTGCACCCATTAGGCATGTAAAATGCCCTTGCACAAAACTCTGGGCGTTCAGTATAGGTGCATACAGTATTTATGTCAGAATTGATGTTAGTTGTGGGTGATGCAATATATCAAACAGTTAGTAGGTTAGCAAACAGAATTGAAAATAACAAAGAAAAACAAAAGAGTAGATGGAGAAGGGAAGAAGTTTAACTAAAACAAAAAGTAAGTCACTCAAACAGAAAAATGAAATTCACAAAATAAAATGCTCAATCTAGTGATCTTCCAATCTAATCATTGTTGATGCACAATCAATCCCCGGCAACGGCGCCATAAACTTGATGCACGGAAAACTTGTCTCTCAACAAATCTCCCTTCGGCAAGTAAAAACTCACAATAGAATGAGGTCGAATCCCACAGGGATTGATTAATCAAGCAACTTTAATTAGAAGAATGTTCTAGTTGAGCGAATCCAGAATTTGGGTAGAAAGTTGCAGAAAATAAAATGGCGGGAATGTAAATAACAGAAAAGTAAATGCTAGAACTAAAGGACTGGAAGTAAATGACTGAAAATAAATTGCAGAATTGTAAATGGGAATGGGGGATGTGCTCATAAAAGTAAATCGCAGAAATTAAAGAGAATGGGTGAGATTAGAGATGGGGAGTTCATTGGGCTTAGGAGATGTTGCAATTCTCTGGATCAAGTTCATTTTCATCTCTTCCTCAATCAATGCACTCATTGATCTCCTTGGCAATCTTAAGTGATTGAATTACAATTCCTTGCAATTCAATCTCTCAAATCATGATCAATAGCCAATTCCTTGGTCAATTGCTCATGAGAAGAGATGAAGTATGGTCACTGATTATACCACATGCATTTCCCAAACCAAGTATTGAGAGGGTTACAGTCACCTACCCATCCAAACCCAATTTGGTCCAGCATGAGAAAGCATTTCTAGCTTGATCTCTTCATTCCTCTTCCAAGGTTCAAAAGAGATCCAAGTTTGAATAGCTTCTCTTCCAAGATAACTACTCAATTGGATGAAGATTGAAAGCTTTCAAGTAAAATCAAGAGGAAAGATAGAAGAAGAACAATGAAAATTAGTATTGATCCATCAAATTACAACAGAGCTCCCTAACCCAATGAAAGGGGTTTAGTTGTTCATAGCTCTTGAAAATGAAAACAAACATGGAGAATACATCATAAACTAGAAATTGCAAAGAAAGTAAAATACAGAGAGTGGTTCTTCAGCCTCCAGAACTATTTTACAATTCAAAGCTACTCCTATATATACTACTCTTCTCAGCTTCTAGTTCATTCTTCAAGTCTTGGGCCTTTGGATCTTGAGTTTGAAGTAGTTCCTTTCTTTATTTGGGCTTGGCTTTACTTGCAGAGAGAAAGTGCAGAGTGGGCAGAGACTTAAGCTCAGGGCGTAAGGAGTGTTAATCATTTAGTGAAAGTCCAAGTTCGGGAACGTTAGTGACACTTAACATTGTCACTAACGTTCCAATGCACCCCTTTTGCCTTACGTTAAAACCCACGTTAACTAGGTTAACATGGCTTTTAACGTTGCCTTGTCAATCTTTGAGAACGTTAGTGACACTCAACATTGTCACTAACGTTCTAGTGTGCCCCTTCTTGTCTCACGTTAAAGCTCACGTTAACTAGGTTAACGTGGCTTCTAACGTGGCCTTTGCCATCCTTCGAGAACGTTAGTGACATTCAACATTGTCACTAACGTTCCAATGTGCCCCTAGGTCTCACGTTAGAGTCCACGTTAACTAGGTTAACGTGGCTTCTAACGTGGCCATCTTTTAGCCATCCCAACGTTAGTGACAATGTTGAGTGTCACTAACGTTGGCTCATCTTTCATTTCTCATCGTTAGCTTCCACGTTAACCAAGTTTACGTGGAAGTTAACGTGACTCTTGGGGGTTGTGTGGTTGCTTCAACGTTAGTGACAATGTTGAGTGTCACTAACATTGTCGACAACTCTTCATTCTCTACGTTAGTTCCCACGTTAACCAAGTTAACGTGGGAGTTAACATGGTACTTAGCACCATAGGCCAACGTTAGTGACAATGTTGAGTGTCACTAACGTTGGCTTCTCTCCCTCCCCCTTAACGTTAGAGGCCACGTTAACGTGGCCACTTATGAGTGATTGCCAATGTTAGTGACAATGCTGAGTGTCACTAACGTTGGCTCAACTTCTTTTCTCCACGTTAGAGTTCACGTTAACTTGGTTAACGTGACTCTCTAACGTGGGCATTGATGGCTTTTTGAGAGCGTTATTGGTAATCACTTTTCTCATTAATCTTTGCAAGTTACCTCCCCTTTTCTTGCTCCTTTTTGGTCCTGAAATCAAGCAACAAAGTGCATCAAAGCTCTAGTCCAAGTCATGAGTAATGCAACATAATATTTGTCACTAAACTTATGCAAAATCCTCATGAAATCATGTAAAATGCACAATGTATGCTTGAGTGAAGGCATAAGTGAATATTTACCCAAAACTAGCTTATTTCCTAAAGAAATGCATGAAACTAACCTAAAAATAGTAAAGAAAAGGTCAGTGAAACTAGCCAAAATGCCCTGGCATCAGGTGCACACCATTGGTTTTGACAGTGTCACAAATCCTCAAGAAGGTGCACAAGTGTTGGTTAGGGTCTTCAAGTGGCCCTCCTCCATAAGAACAATTATTTTGAACCAAGGTGATGAGTTGTGGCTTTAGTTCAAAGTTATTTGCATTAACATTTGTGGTAAGAATGCTACTCCCACAATGTCTAGGCTCTGCACATGTGTAGGAAGCCAAAACTTTTCTCTGTGGTGGGTTATTGTTGTTATTGGATGCTCCTTCAGCTCCATTTGGTGGATTTGTTAGGTGTTCCTCCATATCCTGGAACTCTTCTTCTGACTCCTCTTCTCCAACAATTATTTTCCCTCTTTCAGCTCTTCTTAATCTTCTGAGGATTCTTTCGTCTTGTTCACAAAAAGTGGGTGTAATTCTCCTTATACCTGACATACAACCAAAGCATAAGAATCACACAACACCAGAAAGGAAATAACACTTCAATCCACGGCTGAAGTGAAATGTTAGTTAGCTTAAGCAAAAATTCAAACAGTTAGCGTGTTAGTCAAAAGTTAAAGAAACGGAAAAGAAAAAGTGCTTGATCTAGATCTCCACTTCACTTAATCATTGTCAATCTATTTCAATCCCCGGCAACGGCGCCAAAAACTTGATGTGTGGAAAACGATCCAACACAAAACTCACCGGCAAGTGTACCGGGTCGCATCAAGTAATAATAACTCATGTGAGTGAGGTCGATCCCACAGGGATTGAAGGACTGAGCAATTTTAGTTTAGTGGTTGATTTAGTCAAGCAAACAGAAGTTGATTTGAGTGAATTTTTGTTCAACAAGAATTAAATTGCATAGAATTTAAAAGGGAATGGGTAATTTACAGGAAATTAAAGAGAAGAGAAAATAAAAGTGCTGAATCTTAAAGAACAAGAAATTAAATGGCAGAAACTTATAACGCAAGAAATGTAAATTGCAGAATCTTAGAGTGCAAGAAATGTAAATGGATCAGGGATGTGGGATTACAAGAATTAAACAAAAGAACAGTAAATCTCAACACATAGAAGAGTAGAATATGACTTGAATTGAACCGGATCTAAAATGGTAACGTAAATAAACTTGAAAAGCATTCAACAGAGAAAATAAAATGATGACTCCAGATCTCAGGATCCAAGAGACTAGATAACCAAGTCTAGATCTCAATGCCTTCTTAGATCCAAATTGAGAATTCAATTGCAAGAAAAGTAAAGATCCAGCAGTATAAGAAAAGAAGTGAAATCACAAATTCTCAATGATGCAGTAAATCAAAACAGAAAGAGATCTCAAGGTGAGATTGAGATAGAATTTCCTCAATTCTTCAACCCAAGATTCAAGACAAGTGTAAATGAAATTTAAAACAAGAAAACTAAGAGGAAGAGAATTCAATTCTCCTTCTCCAAGACTCAGAATCTCAAAATAACTCTCAACCAAAAACTCTCCAAAACTACCCAGTAAAACTAAAAAGGAAAAAGCTCTCTCGAAAACTTAAATTCTAAGCTATTTATCCACTCTCTTAAAATGATCTTCAAGCCTTGAATTGGGCCCTTGCTCTTGATGGAATTGGGTTGACAGAAGCCTCTATTGATTGCCCTTGGAGTTGGAAAGAAACCCACTTGTGAATTGGGTCAGAACCGGGCCATGAACCATTAAAGCTTGAGTCAAAGTTTGAGGTAAACTTTGACTCAAGCTTTTTGTAGCAAATTGCCTCCCGTGCTGTCATCCACGTTTGGCTTAAAGTTTGAGGTCAAACTTGAGCTCAAACGTGGATCCTCCCTTGCATGTTCTTTGGCCAGCGTTTGGCCCAACGTTTGAGGCAAACGTTGGCGCAAACGTGGCTCAATCAAGCTTTCAATCAGGGACTCTTCTTCATACTCAAATGGCGCCAACGTTTGACCTCAAAGTTTGAGGCAAACGTTGGCGCAAGCTTTTTGCTCCCTGGGTCTTCTTTTTGTGGCGCCAACGTTTGACTCAAAGTTTGAGGCAAATGTTGGCGCAAGCTTTTTGCTCCCTGGGTCTTTCTTTTTTTGCTCTGAGGGTGCCAATGTTTGACCTCAAGTTTGAGGCAAATGTTGGCGCAAACTTTTGATGCCTCCAGGGTGAAGTCAAGCTCTTCTTCACGTTTGAGCTAAAGTTTGAGGCAAACTTTGGCTCAAGCTTTTTATCCTCTCTTGCTCTTTGCCATTCCTTCTTTCTTCAACCCTCTTCAAAGCCCTTTTCACCTATCATCAATCAATCAAAAACATCAAAGCTATGCTCAAAATCATGAGATTGTTTCTCTTTCATAATATATGATAATTATTGCACAAAATCTCATGAAAATGCATTAATTTAACCATGGTTGATTGAATCAAAGGAAACATGAAATTCTACCCAATTGGCTTACTTATGGCTCAAGAAAGTGCATAAAATCTATTGAAAACAAAAGAAAAAGACTAGTGAAACTAGGCTAAGATGACTTGTCATCACAATCATTCTGAACTTCAAAGGATAAAGTGAGATGCCAAAACTGTTCAGAGGAAAAAAGCTAAAAGCCCCGCTCATCTAATTAATATTGATCTTCATAGATGTTTTTGGAATTCATTGTATATTCTCTTCTTTTTATCCTATTTGATTTTTAGTTGCTTGGGGACAAGCAACAATTTATGTTTGGTGTTGTGATGAGCGGATAATTTATACGCTTTTTGGCATTATTTTTAGTATGTTTTCAGTACATTTTAGTTAGTTTTTATTAGGTTTTTATTAGTTTTTAAATAAAAATCACTTTTCTGGGCTTTACTATGAGTTTGTGTTTTTCTGTGATTTCAGGAATTTTCTGGCTGAAATTGAGGGACCTGAGCAAAAATCTGATTCAGAGGCTGAAAAAGGACTGCAGATGCTGTTGGATTCTGACCTCCCTGCACTCGAAGTGCATTTTCTGGAGCTACAAAAACTCAATTAGCGCGCTCTCAATTGCGTTGGAAAGTAGACATCCTGAGCTTTCCAGCAATATATAATAGTCCATACTTTGCCCGAGATTTGATGGCCCAAACAGGCGTTCCAAGTCAGCTCAAGAATTCTGACGTTTAACTCCAGAACTGGCACAAAAGCTAGAGTTAAACGCCTAAACTGGCATAAAAGCTGGCGTTTAACTCCAAGAAATGTCTCTACACATGAAAGCTTCAATGCTCAGCCCAAGCACACACCAAGTGGGCCCCGGAAGTGGAATTTTACAATAAACACCCTAGCTTACTCATTTTCTGTAACCCTAGGTCACTAGTTTACTATAAATACTACTTTCAGTGATTCATATTGTACCTCATGACACTTTACACGTTTCTTATTGTACTCTCTATGGCATGAGTCTCTAAACCCCATTGTTGGGGGTGAGGAGCTCTGCTGTTCTTCATGAATTAATGCAATTACTACTGTTTTCCATTCTATCATGCTTGCTTCTATTCTAAGATATTCATTCGCACTTCAACCTGATGAATGTGATGATCCGTGACAATCATCATCATTCTCACCTATGAACGCATGCCTGACAACCACCTCCGTTCTACCTTAGATTGAATGCATATCTCTTAGCCTCATGATTCAGATCAGAGTCTTCGTGGTATAAGCTAGAATTATTGGCGGCCATTCCTGAGATCCGGAACGTCTAAACCTTGTCTGTGGTATTCTGAGTAGGATCTGGGAAGGGATGGCTGTGACGAGCTTCAAACTCGCGATTGTTGGGCATGTGACAGACGCAAAAGGATCAATGGATCCTATTCCAGCATGATCGAGAACCGACAGATGATTAGCCGTGCGGTGACAGCGCATTTGGAACGTTTTCACTGAGAGGACGGGAAGTAGCCATTGACAACGGTAATGCCCAACATAAAGCTTCCCATGGAAGGAGCCTTGCGTGCATGAAGAAGAAGATAGTAGGAAAGTAGAGATTCAGAAGACAAAGCATCTCCAAAGCCTCAACCTGTTCTTCAAAACTGCATAACAAGTATTTATTTCATGTTCTTTTACTTTTTACAATTAAATCTGAGAATTATTGATATCCTGACTAAGAGTTACAAGATAACCATAGCTTGCTTCAAGCCGACAATCTGCGTGGGATCGACCCTTACTCACGTAATGTATTACTTGGACGACCCAGTGCACTTGCTGGATAGTTGTGCGAAGTTGCAAAAGTGTGATTGTAATTTCGTGCACCAATGTCCCCATACCAACTGGTGTATGGAAAGGCTTGTCATCTACCATTGGAGCTGGAACACAAAGCTCTTTGGGCTCTCAAGCTGCTAAATTTTGATAGCACTGCTGCTGGTGAAAAAAGGGTCTTGCAACTGCAAGAAATGGAGGAGTTCAGATCTCAAGCCTATGAAAATGCCAAGATTTATAAAGAAAAGGCACAGAGAAGGAATGACCTCCATTTAACACCCAAAAGCTTCGAAGAACGACAGCAAGTGCTCCTCTACAATTCCAAATTAAGACTCTTCCTTAGGAAACCCTAATCAAGGTGGTTAGGATCCTTTCTTGTCACAAAGGTCTCGCCGTATGGGCACTTAGAAATCATGGAGGAAAGTTCAAAGAGGAAGTTCACTGTTAATGGACAGAGGCTCAAACACTACATGGGCAACATGGGGAAAAACCCCAAAGTGAAGTATCACCTCAAGTAATGGAGGAATCGTCGAGCTAGCGACGCTAAAAGAGCGCTTCGTTGGGAGGCAACCCAACCTAAGGTAGTTCTCTTTTCATTTGCATTTTAATAAAAATCACAAGTAGTTTCCCCCGTATTGTGAGGAGCTAAGTTTGGTGTTACACACCAAAACAATACAAGAGTGAGTGTGTAATTCTAAGTTTGGTGTTCCACCAAAGATTTCAGTTAGAATCACACTACACTCCTTCAAGGGCAAATTGCTAGATCCAACCAATCAGGGAAACCACTTAACAGTAGTTAGTTTCTAGTTGTCTTGCTGATAACAACACATGAGATTTACTGCATGCATTCAACCTGCTGTATTAGGAAAGGAACTAAGTTTGGTGTTCACACACCAAGTTAAGTTCCGAAATGCACAAGCATACATGCATACTAACTATCTCTCAAGTGCTTTGGGGACAAGCAACTTCCAATAACTTTGCAGGGATTCAATCAATCTTTTGGAAAAACAGTGCACCATCATCCAAGGAAGCGAGGAAAGATGCAGAAGCTATGGAGGATGACAACAAATGGGTAGCTGGAAGTCATCACCAAAAGGTTGTATTGTTACTTGATTCCATATGCTTGGAAATAATCAATTTGGAAGTCTGAATGTGCCCTTGATTAATAGTCACTCTTTAAGCTTAATGCACTAGAATTTGATGTTTGTTTTTGCTTAGGTCTATGCTTGCTAGTCAAGTTGCCTGTTTTCATTTTCATCTTGCTTACTGTATGCTTGTCCTTTTAAGCTAAATGATGCATGAAAACTTGTCTCTCAACAATTTTCCTTCGGCAAGTATACTGAATTGTCGTCAAGTAAAAACTCACAATAGAGTGAGGTCGAATCCCACAGGGATTGATTGGTCAAGAAACTTTAATTAGAGGAATGTTCTAGTTGAACTAAGCAGAACTGGATTTGAGATTTGCAGAAAATTAAATGGCGAGAAAGTAAATAGCAGAAACGTAAATGCTGGAAATAAAGAGCGGAATATAAATAGCGGAAAGTAAATTGCAGAATCTTAAATGGGAAGGGGAGTATAGCATGAAAGTAAATAGCAGAAAGTAAAGAGAATGGGTAAGATCAGAAATGGGGAATTCATTGGGCTTAGGAGATGTTGCATTCTACGGATCAAGTTCATTTTCATCTCTTCCTCAATCAATGCATTCATTGATCTCCTTGGCAATCTTAAGTGATTGAATTCCAATTTCTTGGTAATTTAATCTCTCAAATCTTGATCAATAGCCAATTCCTTGGTCAATTGCTCATGAGAAGAGATGAAGTATGGTCACTGATTATACCACATGTATTTCCAAATCAAAGTGTTGGTAGGATGATATGTCACTATATCCATCCAAACCCCAATTTAGTCTAACATGAGAAAGCATTTCTAGCATGATCTCTTCATTCCTCTTCCAAAGTTCCGAAGAGATCCAAGTATGAATAGCTTCTTTTCCAAGATAACTACCCAATTGAATGAAGATTGAAAGCTTTCTAGTAAAATCAAGAGAAAAGATAGAAGAAGAATAATGAAAACTAATATTGATCCATCAAATTTACAACAGAGCTCCCTAACCCAATGAAAGGGGTTTAGTTGTTCATAGCTCTGGGAATGAAAAGCATAGATGGAGAATACATTCTGAGAATTAAACTAAAAGTTGCAGAGAAAGTAAAATACAGAGAGTAGTTCTCCAATTTCCAACCCACTCCCTTTTTGATTCAAAACTACCCCTATATATACTACTCTTCTGATCTTCTAGTTGGTTCTTCAAATCTTGGATATGGGCCTTTGGATCTTGAGTTTGAAGCAGTTATCTTCTTCAGTGGGCTTAGCATTACTTGCAGAGAGAAAGTATGAAGTGGGCAGGGACTTTTAGCTTAGGACGTTAGTGGCGTTAACGTTAAGCGAAAGTGTGGGTTCGAGAACGTTAGTGGCAGTCACCTTTTTCACTAACGTTCCTAACCAAAGGATAATTCATGTTAACTTCAACATTAGTGGCACCAACGTGACCACTAACGTTGCCTCTTGGTCCTTCGCACACATTATTGGGACTTACCTTTTCCAATAACGTTGAGAATCCTCCCTTCTCTACGTTAGAGTTCACGTTAGTGTGGCTAATGTGACCTTTAACATAGGCTTGCCAAATCTTCGAAAATGTTAGTGACACTTACCTTTGTCACTAACGTTTCAAAACGCCCCTACTTCCCACGTTAGAGTTCACGTTAACTAGGTTAACGTGGCTTCTAACGTGGTGGTGATAGCCATCTCCAACGTTAGTGACAAAGGTTGGCTCATCATTCTTTCATCCACGTTAGCTTCCACGTTAACTAAGTTAACGTGGGAGTTAACGTTGTTTATAGTGGCTCATTCCAACGTTAGTGACAAAGGTGAGTGTCACTAACGTTGGCGATTCTTGCTCCCTCCATGTTAGCTTCCACGTTAACTAAGTTAACATGGCAACTAACGTGGCTCAAAGTGGCTTAGTCCAACGTTAGTGACAAAGGTGAGTGTCACTAACGTTGGCCATTCCTTTGCTTCCCCACGTTAGAGTCCACGTTAACTGAGTTAACGTGGCCAATATGAGCTTGGTCCAACGTTAGTGACAAAGGTAAGTGTTACTAACATTGGCTTCATTTCCTTCTTCCACGTTAGAGTTCACGTTAACTTAGTTAACGTGACTCTCAACGTGGGCTATGATGGCTTCGATTACATTATTGGTGATTACTTTTCAAATTAACGTTGCAAGCTAGGTCCCATTCCACGTTAGAGGTCACGTTAGTTAGACTAACGTGGCTGCTAACGTGGTTCTTCCTTGCTTCCTTTGTCCTGAAATCAAGCAATAAAGTGCATCAAAGTTCTAGTCCAAGTTATGAGATATGCATCATCCCATTTGTCATTCAATTTATGCATAATTCTCATGAATTCATATAAAAATCACAATGTTTGCTTGAATCAAGATGTAAGTGAAATTCTACCCAAAACTTGCTTATTTCCTAAGAAAGTGCATGAAACTACCCTAAAACCATAAAGAAAAGGTCAGTGAAACTGGCCAAAATGCCCTGGCATCACTAAATAAAAAGAAAAAAAGAGATGTTATGAAAGACCAGAGTAATGTTCAAGTTGTGGAGTAGGTTCTTAAATTTGTGGTGTAGTAATCACTTAGCTAAGTTAGTTCACCAACAAAGTGGGAAGGCAACTATCTGTCCTGAATCATATATTTGAAACACACCCCATGAGACTAGCTAAATAATAAGATTCTAATAAGAAAAAGGAAAAAACAATGAGGGTTAAAAAAGAAAGAAAAGTTAATAAAGAATAAGGCTAGGCACCAAGGGCTTGAATCTTGAGGGATGTGTTTGTGGTGCTCTTGTAGCTAGGATCTGCTTGGATGAATAAGTTCTTAGGAGTGCTTCATCACTTGGTAACTTGGGTTAACTAACCCGGGATTATCAACTAAAAATCCACTATCAAGAGCAACCTTGCTACAGAACATTTAGTAACCAAAAGAGGTGCTGGACACCAAGACCTCAAGGAAAGAAAATGACAAACCATGTGCCTGTGGTGTGCATGTATGGGGGAGAGAGACTTGAGGGAGTAAGTCCTTATGGGTGTTTCAACACCTAGCACCTTGAACCAACTGGTTCGGGAGTGTTGGCTGAAAGCTTATCTTAAAGAGTCGCCCCCTCACAGAACACTTAGCCTAAGGAAGAAATAAACCTTGGAAAGGCAAAGGGATCAGTAAATAAAAGTCTCAAAGGGTGCAATCAAGTGAGTATTCCAAGGCATGATAAAGGTCTGAAAGCCAGTAAAGGAATGAACCTAAGTTGCTATGCATGAAACCCCATAAAACCAAGAGCATGACTTCCACAATAATGATTCATTCCTCTTGTCATTTCATTCGTCATTCTCTTGTTCCAGTACTTGCTTAGGGACAAGCAAGCTTTAAGTTTGGTGTTGTGATGCCAGGGCATTTTGGCCAGTTTTACTGACCTTTTCTTTATGGTTTTAAGGTAGTTTCATGCATTTTCTTAGGAAATAAGCAAGTTTTGGGTAAATAATCACTTACATCTTGATTCAAGCAAACATTGTGAATTTTACATGATTTCATGAGAATTATGCATGAATTAAAGGACAAATTGAATGATGCATGTCTCATAACTTAGATCAGAGCTTTGATGCACTTTATTGCTTGATTTCAGGATAAAGGATGCAAGGAAGAACCACATTAGCAGCCACGTTAGTCTAGCTAACGTGACCACTAACGTGGAATGAAGGCTAGCTTGCAACGTTAATGAGAAAAGTGATTGCCAATAACGCCTTTGTGAGCCATCATAGCCCACGTTAGTTGCCACGTTAACTATGTTAACGTAGAAGCTAACGTGGAAGAGAAGTAGAACTCCAACGTTAGTGGTAAAAGTAAGTGCCACTAACGTTCCAAAAGGGGCAATTGGCCACGTTAAGAGCCACGTTAACTTAGTTAACGTGAGCTCTAACGTGGAAGAAGAAGATGATGCCAACGTTAGTGACACTCACCTTTGTCACTAACGTTGGACTAAGCCCATATTGGCTACGTTAAAAGCCACGTTAACCTAGTTAACGTGGACTCTAACGTGGAGGGAGCAAGAATCACCAACGTTAGTGACACTCACCTTTGTCACTAACGTTGGATTCAGCCACTATGAGCTACGTTAGTCGCCACGTTAATTACATTAACGTAGAAGCTAACGTGGAGAAAAGGGATGATGAGCCAACGTTAGTGACACTCACCTTTGTCACTAACGTTGGAGATGGCTATCAATACCACGTTAGAAGTCACGTTAACTTAGTTAACGTGAACTCTAACGTGGGAAGTAAGGGCGTTCTGAAGCGTTAGTGACAAAGGTAAGTGTCACTAACGCTCTTCGAGATTTGGCAAGCCTACGTTAAAGGCCACGTTAACTATTCTAACGTGAACACTAACGTAGGGAGAAAGGAAGCTATTCATACTTGGATCTCTTCTGAACCTTGGAAAAGGGATGAAGAGATCATGCTAGAAATGTTTTCTCATGTTGGACCAAATTGGGGTTTGGGCGGATATGGTAACATATAATTCTCCCAATACTTTGATTTGGAAATACATGTGGTATAATCAGTGACCACACTTCATCTCTTCTCATGAGCAATTAGACCAAGGAATTGGCTATTGATCTGATTTGAGAGATTGAATTACTAAGGAATTGGAATTCAATCACTTAAGATTGCCAAGGAGATCAATGAATGCATTGATTGAGGAAGAGATGAAAATAAACTTGATCCGGAGAATGCAACATCTCCTAAGCACAATGAATTCCCCATTTCTGATCTTACCCATTCTCTTTACTTATTGCCATTTACTTTCATGCTAAACTTCCCTTCCCCATTTAAGATTCTGCAATTTACTTCCCGTCATTTATTTTCTACTATTTACTTTCCCGCCATTTAATTTCCTGCAATTCTCAACTCACTTTTTGCTTAGCTCAACTAGAACGTTCTTCCAATTAAAGTTGCTTGACCAATCAATCCCTGTGGGATTCGACCTCACTCTACTGTGAGTTTTTACTTGACGACAATTTGGTATACTTGCCGAAGGAAATTTGTTGAGATACAAATTTCGTGCATCACAAGGGTGACATAAAAGGGCAGGTTTATTTGGGATAAGTGAGCAAAGAACAAGTAATGGCCTCAATCATATGCAAGAATGTAAATACATTGAATATTGGACATATAGAATGAAACAAAGTAAAGTCTGCAATTATAGTAAAGAAGGGAGAAACACACAGGAATGAAAACGATGGTTAAATAATGTAACCATGCAATTAAGCTCAAAAACTGATGCACGGAAAACTTGTCTCGCAACAAATTTCCTTCGGCAAGTGTACCGAATTTGTCGTCAAGTAAAAACTCACAATAGAGTGAAGTCGAATCCCACAAGGATCGATTGATCAAGAAACTTTAATTAGAGGAATGTTCTAGTTGAGCGAATCAGAATTTGAGTTGAGAATTGCAGAAAATTAAATGGCGGGAAAGTAAATAACAGAAAAGTAAATGCTAGAAAAAGAGCTGAATGTAAATGACAGAAAGTAAATTGCAGAATCTTAAATGGGGATGGGTAATTTCTCATAAAAATAAATGACAGAAATTAAAGAGAATGGGTAAGATCAGAAATGGGGAGTTCATTGGGCTTAGGAGATGTTGCATTCTCTGGATCAATTTCATTTTCATCTCTTCCTCAATCAATGCACTCATTGATCTCCTTGGCAATCTTAAGTGATTGAATTACAATTTCTTGTAATTCAATCTCTCAAATCTTGATCAATAGCCAATTCCTTAGTCAATTGCTCATGAGAAGAGATGAAGTATGGTCACTGATTATACCACATGCATTTCCAAAATCAAGTGTTGAGAGGATTATAGTCACATATCCATCCAAACCCAATTTGGTCCAGCATGAGAAAGCATTTCTAGCATGATCTCTTCATTCCTCTTTCAAGGTTCAGAAGAGATCCAAGTATGAATAGCTTCTTTTCCAAGATAACTACCCAATTGGATGAAGATCGAAAGCTTTCAAGTAAAATCAAGAGAAAAGATAGAAGAAGAATAATGAAAACTAGTATTGATCCATCAAATTACAACAGAGCTCCTTAACCCAATGAAAGGGGTTTAGTTGTTCATAGCTCTGAAAAATGAAAACAAAGATGGAGAATACATGATGAAACTAGAAGTGCAGAGAAAGTAAATACAGAGAGTAATTCTATGCCCAGAGGCTCCCTATAATTTCCAACTCCCTCAAATAATTCAAAGCTACTCCTATATATACTACTCTTCTTTTCTTCTAGTTGATTCTCCAAGTCTTGGGTATGGGCCTTTGGATCTTGAGTTTGAAGCAGTTACCTTCTTCATTGGGGTTGGCTTTGCTTGCAGAGAGAAAGTATGAAGTGGGCAGAGACTTTAGCTCAGGACGTTAGGGGTGTTAACGTTCAGTGAAAATATGGGTTCGAGAACGTTAATGACAATCACCTTTTTTACTAACATTCCTCACCCAAGTAAGAGCCACATTAACTTCAACGTTAGTGGCACAAACATTGCCACTAACGTTGCCTCTATGCCCTTCGCACACGTTACTGGGACTTACCTTTCCCAGTAACGTTGAGAAGTCTCCCCCTTCCTTACGTTAGAGTCCACGTTAACTTAGTTAACGTGGCTCTTTTAACGTAGGCTTGCCAATCTTCGAGAACGTTAGTGACACTTACCATTGTCACTAACGTTCCAATGTGCCCCTATTTCTCACGTTAGAGTCCACGTTAACTAGGTTAACGTGGCTTCTAACGTGGCCATGCTAGCCATCTCCAACGTTAGTGACAAAGTTGAGTGTCACTAACGTTGGCTCAACATTCCCTTATCCACGTTACCTTTCACGTTAACTAAGTTAACGTGGGAGTTAACGTGGCTCATGGTGGCATGTGTGGGCTCCTTCTAACATTAGTGATAATGTTTGGTGTCACTAACGTTGTCGAACACTTTGTCGTCTCACGTTAGCTTCCACGTTAACTAGGTTAACGTGGGAGTTAACATGGCTTAATGTGACTTGGCCAACGTTAGTAATAATGTTGAATGTCACTAACGTTGGCTTCCCCCCTTTCTTTTTAACGTTAGAGGCCACGTTAACTAAGTTAACATGGTGACTAACGTGGCCACTTATGAGCTTGGTCCAACGTTAGTGATAATGTAAAGTGTCACTAACGTTGGCCATTTATGTAATTTTAAATAAAAACCTTAACTGGGAGTAGATTAGTTGGAAGCCCTGTTCTTGTTGGAGTACTCGTAAGATTAACTGATAATTGAAGGTTGTTCTGCTTAGTTATCCTTTACTAGGTAGAGGAAAGTCAAGCAAGTTGGAAAGCTGTTTCTAGTCACAAGTTCTAATCCTCTCCCTTGAGAAGGACTGGTGTCAATGACTAGAGGGCGATCCAACAATAAACCCAATTACAATTTTTCTCTTGATGAACCCAACTCAAGGTTTCCTTTCAATCATCTCCCAATCAAGTTATGGAACTACTCGCTCATTATGAATGTAAATTTCACAAAATAAGGAAGAGAAATACTGAAAGACATAATAAATAATAATCAAAAGGATCAATTAAAAATAAAAATAATTCTTGTATAAATAAATTCTAGAAATAATCTAAGAGTAACTCTGAGTAAATAAAGAACATGAAAGAGTAAGTGACAAGTAAGGAAACAAACTAAAATGACAAAGTCTTGACGGAGGTAATAACTCTTTTCAATGTTCCAATCCAAAAAGCAATAAAATAAAATACTAAGGACTATGAATATGTAGAGAGAAAACCTAGAAGAGAGGTAAAATCAGATCTAAAACTAAAACTATGTAGAATGAATGTTGTCTCTGGTCTCTGCATGTTCCCTGGCTCTAATCTGCTTTTCCAGGCCAAAAACTGGGTCAAAACAGGGCCCAAAATCGCCCCCAGCAAATTCTGCAGATTCTGCAGATCGCGCATGTCACGCGATCGCGTCATCCAGGCGTTCGCGTCATCCAGCGTTTTGCCTTGCCACGCGTGCGCGACGTCCACGCCTTCGTGTCACTGATGCAGTTTCCAATCTGCGCGGTTGCATGAGCCATGCGCCCGTGTCACTGCAATTGCCTCTATGTCGCGCGGTCGCGTGAGCCGTGCGCCCGCGTCACTTCTCGCTGGTCATCTCTTTAATTTCTTGTGTTCCTTCCATTTTTGCAAGATTTTTTTCCAATCTCAAAGTCATTCATGCCGTATAAAGCCTGAAACACTTAACACACAGATCACGGCATCGAATGGAATAAAGGAGAATTAAAATACAAAATTAAAAGTCTCTAGGAAGCAAGTTTTCAACCATAAAGTATTTTTAGAAAGGAATGATAAATGCATGCTTTTTTAATGAATAAATGGGTAAAGATTTGATAAAACCACACAATTAAACACAATATAAACCATAAAATAGTGGAAGGGACTCATCCCAATGGGTAAAGATTTGTGCTCCACTTCAACTGGGAGATGACAGGCTTTTCCATAAACTAAGTGGAAGGGACTCATCCCAATGGGTGTCTTGTATGCTGTTCTATATGCCCAAAGTGCATCTTGTAGCCTGGTACTCCAATCTCTTCTATGAGGTTTGACTATCTTTTGCAATATACAATTTATCTCTCTGTTAGACACCTCGGCTTGCCCATTAGTCTGAGGATGGTAGGCTGTTGCTATTTTATGAATTATCCCATGCTTCTTCAGTAATCCTGTTAGTCTCCTGTTACAAAAATGGGTGCCTTGATCGCTCACGATTGCTCGTAGTGATCCAAAGCGACAAATAATGTGGTTTTTCACAAAGGAAACAATAGTGTTAGCATCATCATTGCGGGTAGGAATTGCTTCCACCCATTTGGAAACATAATCTACAGCTAACAATATATAAAAATAACCATTAGAATTTGGAAATGGACCCATGAAGTCAATGCCCCAAACATAAAAAATTTCACAGAAAAGCATAATTTGTCGAGGCATCTCATCCTTCTTGGATATATTACCAAATTTTTGGCATGGAAAACAAGATTTACAAAATTCAGCAGCGTCTCTAAAAAGAGTAGACCACCAGAATTCACAGTCTAAGATTTTTCTAGCTGTTCTTTGAGGGCCAAAATGTCCTCCACTCTCAGATGGGTGACAGGCCTCTAAGATCGACTGGAATTCTGATTGAGGTACACACCTTCTAATTACCTGGTCAGTGCTACATCTCCATAAATATGAGTCATCCCATATATAATATTTAGACTCGCCTTTCAGCTTGTCTCTTTGATGCTTAGTAAAGTTTGGAGGAAAAGTGCGGCTAACTAGATAATTAGCTACAGGTGCATACCAAGGGACTACCGCAGATACTGCTTGCAGGTTATCAAATGGGAAATTATCAGCTATAGGAGTGGAGTCATCTTTAATGTGTTCAAGGTGACTCAAGTGGTCTGCCACTAAATTCTGGTTACCACTCCTATCCTTTATTTCTAAATCAAATTCTTGTAGTAGCAGCATCCAACGTATAAGCCTTGGTTTGGATTCCTTTTTAGCTAATAAATACTTTAGAGCTACCTGGTCTGAATACACTACTACTTTAGTACCAAGTAAATAGGCTCAGAATTTATCCAGAGCAAAAACAATAGCAAGAAGCTCTTTCTCAGTAGTAGTGTAATTAGACTGAGCGGCGTCTAAGGTCTTAGACGCATAAGCAATTACAAAGGGGTCCTTACCTTCACGCTGGGCCAGTGCTGCTCCTACTGCATGGTTGGAAGCATCGCACATGATCTCAAATGGCTGGCTCCAGTTAGGTCCTCTCACAGTTGGAGCTTGAGTCAGGGCAGTCTTCAGCTTGTCAAACACTTGTTTGCAATCCTCACTGAACTCGAACTCAATATCTTTCTGTAGTAATCTGGATAAGGGAAGTGCTACCTTACTGAAGTCCTTAATGAATCTCCGGTAAAAACCTTCATGGCCAAGGAACGAACGGACTTCCTTCACAGAGGAGGGGTAAGGTAAACTAGAAATAATATCCACCTTTGCTGGATCTACAGAAATGCTAGTATTAGATACAACATGTGCTAGTACAATCCCTTGTTTAACCATAAAGTGACATTTTTCAAAATTCAATACAAGGTTTGTAATGACACATCGATCTAATACTCTAGATAAGCTATCCAAGCAAAAGCTAAAAGAATCACCATAAACGCTAAAATCATCCATAAAAACCTCCATACAGTCCTCAATAAGATCAGAGAAAAGACTTCATGCACCTTTGAAAAGTAGCTGGTGCATTGCACAAGCCAAAGGGCATTCTCTTATAAACATAAGTCCCAAAAGGACAGGTGAAAGTAGTCTTTTTCTGATCTTCAGGAGCTATATGAATCTAGAAATAACCTGTGTAACCATCTAAAAAGCAATAGTGCGATTTACCTGACAAGCGATCCAGTATTTGATCAATGAATGGAAGAGGATAGTGATCCTTACGAGTGGCCTGGTTTAGGCACCTGTAATCAATGCAGACCCTCCAGGCGTTCTGTACTCTGGTTACAATGAGCTCTCCATGCTCATTTTCCATTGTAGTGACTCCAGACTTCTTGGGCACCACTTGTACTGGGCTTACCCATTCACTGTCCGAGATGGGATAGATGATATCCGCCTCAAGTAGTCTGGTCACTTCCTTTTTGAAAACCTCTAAGATAGTGGGATTCAGTCTTCTCTGAGGTTGACGAACAGGCCTAGCTCCCTCTTCTAAAAATATTCTGTGCTCACAAACTTGAGGGTTGATGCCTACTACGTCTGCCAAACTCCACCCAATTGCCTTCTTATGCCTCCTCAGCACACTAAGTAACTGCTCTTCTTGTTGAGAAGTGAGTTCCCATGTAATGATAACTGGAAACTTCTGCTTGTCCTCAAGGTAAGCATATATGAGGTGTAGAGGGAGGGGTTTTAATTCTAACTTCTGCTCATGGCCAGGCTCTGGATTGTCTAGAGTTGGTGACAATGGTAAAGTACTTTCATTGTCCTCAGAAAGTGTCCCCACACTCGGACATTGTCCTATGTACTTCTCTTCTAACTCCTCCTGGTGAATTTCAGCTACGGTTTCATCTATTATGTTACAATGGAGGATAGAATGATCTTCTGGAGGGTGCCTCATAATTCCATTCAAATTGAAGCTTACTACAAGGCCGTCTATTTCAAAAGAGTATGTTCCTGAAAAAGCATCCAATTTGAACTTCGAGGACTTCAGAAATGGTCTTCCGAGTAGGATTGATGATGGCTTCTCTGAGTCATTTTGGGGCATCTCTAGGATATAAAAATCAATGGGGAATGTGAGCCCCTTAATGCCCACTAATACATCTTCAGCAACTCCAGCCACTGTAATAATGCTTTTATCTGCTAACACAAAACGAGCTGCCGACCTTTTTAAGGGAGGGAGCCTCAAACTATCATATATAGACAAAGGCATTATACTCACACATGCTCCTAAATCACACATGCAGATAGAAAATACCACACCACCAATAGTACAATTAACCATACATGGACTTGGATCACTACACTTTTCAGATATACCTCCCATTAAAGCAGATATAGAACTACCTAAAGGAATAGTTTCTAATTCATTAATTTTGTCTTTATGTATACTTAAATCTCTTAGAAACTTTGCGTATTTAGGTACCTATTGAATAACATCAAAAAGGGGAATAGTTACCTCAACCTTTTTGAATATTTCTACCATTTTGGGATCAGGTTCTAACTGCTTCCTGGGCTTCCTTGCGAGTTGTGGAAATGGAATAGGAATGGTGTTTTCTATAGTGTCTGCGCCCTTTGGTGCTTCTTCCTGTGATTGAGCTTCTTCTTCTTCAGCTATGTCCTGTATGTCCTCTTCCTCCTCAACATCTTCTATTTCCACTACCTCTTCAGTTGAGGCGTGTTCTGGTGGGCTTGGCTCTTCCTGATTCCTCTCTTGAAATGTGGTTTCGGACCTTAGGGTGATGGCATTAATGCCACCCTTTAGATTGGGTAGAGGTTGAGAGGGGATTCCACTGGAGCTCAAAGGCTGGTTAGTGGAGTTATTCATTGATCCAATCTGTGAGACAAGAGCTTGCAAGGTAGAGTTCAGACCATTTATAGTAGAAGTAAGGTTGTTTTCCATGGCTTGTTGTCTCCGATCAATAGATTGTAGTAACTCATCATTAGAAGATGAAGAAGGACAAGTGATCTGAGAGGTCTGTTGTTGGTTGTGCTGTTATCCTTGGAATTGCCTCAGGTGAGGTGCTCTGTAAGGATGGTTCTGTTTCTGCTGCCTGTTGTTGTTATTATTCCACCTCTGATTTTCCTGATTGTCTCTGCCTCCTCTGTTATTATTGTCCCTCCAAATTTGGTTAGAATTATCTCTCCAATTTTGGTTAGAATTGTTCTGCCATCCATGGCTGTAACTACCACCTTGATTGTACCCTTGGTTGGGGTGGTCATAGAAGTTATGAGTGGCTGCCACAGTGTTGTCTTCTTGCTGGAGCTGTGGACATTCATCAGTATAATGGCTATAATCAGCACAGATTCCGCAACTCTCTGTGGGACTAACTGTTGGCTTTGCTGTGGTGGAGAAGGTTGAGCTTGCTGAACTTGTTGTTGATTCAATTGCATCTGCTTCAGTAAGTTGGTCATTTCACAGATACTCTGAGTTAGAGCAGTAGTCTCTCTGCTAGAGGATACTTCTGCAACAGTTCTTGAACGGCCTTGTTTCTTCCTGTGATTCTGAGTAGATTCAACTAAGTCGCTGATCAATTGCCATGCCTCATCAGTGGTCTTGTACTTTTTCATAGACCCATTGCTAGCACTTTCCAATGTGGTCTTATCTTGGGGTCTCATGCCCTGTGTGACGTAGCCGAGCAACACTATCTTGTCAATCATATGGTGGGGGCATGCTTCCAGAAGATTGTTGAAGCGCTCCCAATATTCATAGAGAGTTTTGGAGTCGTCCTGAACAATCATGGAAATGTCTTTCCATAGTTTGTCAGTAACTTCAGCTGGGAAGAATTTTTCCAAAAATTCTCTTCTAAGCGTATCCCAGTCAGAAACAGTTACTGCGGGTTGAGTGTAGTACCACTCTCTCGCCTTTCCCTCAAGAGAGAACGGGAAAGCTTTCAACAAAATTGAAGTTTCATCTGCACCATCACGCCTGACAGTAGAACAGGAAGTGAACGCATCATTTAACGAAAGAAACATGTAGCTCATAGTAGCAAAAATAAAATAAAATGCAAATAAATAAATTCCAATCAATAACTTAGCACTCTATTGATCACCTGACAGGCGATCCAGCATTTGATCAATGAATGGAAGAGGATAGTGATCCTTATGAGTGGCCTGGTTTAGGCATCTGTAGTCAATGCAGACCCTCCAGGCGTTCTGAACTCTGGTTTCCATGAGCTCTCCATGCTCATTCTTCACTGTAGTGACTCCAGACTTCTTGGGCACTACTTGTACTGGGCTTACCCATTCACTGTCTGAGATGGGGTAGATGATATCTGCCTTCAGTAGTCTGGTCACTTCCTTTTTGACAACCTCTAAGATAGTGGGGTTCAGTCTTCTCTGGGGTTGATGGACAGGCTTTGCTCCCTCTTCTAAAAATATTCTGTGCTCACAAACTTGAGGGTTGATGCCTACTATGTCTGCCAAACTCCAACCAATTGCCTTCTTGTGCCTCCTCAGCACACTAAGTAACTGCTCTTCTTGTTGAGAAGTGAGTTCCCTTGCAATGATAACTGGAAACTTCTCCTTGTCCTCAAGGTAAGCATATTTGAGGTGTGGAAGAAGGGGTTTCAATTCTAACTTCTGCTCATAGTCAGGCTCTGGGGTGTCTGGAGCTGGTAACAATGGTAAAGCACTTTCATTGTCCTCCGAGAATGTCCCCACACTTGGACCTTGTCCTATGTACCTCTCTTCAAATTCGTCCTGGTGAACTTCAGCCACGGTTTCATCTATGATGTCACACTAGAGGATAGAATGATTCTCCGGAGGATGCTTCATAGCTCCATTCAGATTGAAGATTACTACTCGGCCATCTATTTCAAAGGAGTATGTTCCTGAAAAAGCATCCAATTTGAACTTTGAGGTCTTCAGGAATGGTCTTCCGAGTGGGATTGATGATGGCTTTTCTGAGTTAATTTGGGGCATCTCTAGGGTATAAAAATCAATGGGAATGGTGAGCCCCTTAATGCCCACTAATATATCTTCAGCAACTCCAGCCACTGTAATAATGCTTTTATCTGCTAACACAAAACGAGCTGCCGACCTTTTTATGGGAGGGAGCCTCAAATTATCATATATAGACAAAGGCATTATACTAACACATGCTCCTAAATCACACATGCAGTCAGAAAATATCACACCACCAATAACACAATTAACCATACATGGACCTGGATCACTACACTTTTCAGGTACACCTCCCATTAAAGCAGATATTGAACTACCTAAAGGAATAGTTTCTAATTCATTAATTTTGTCTTTATGTATACATAAATCTTTTAGAAACTTTGCGTACTTAGGTACCTGCTGAATAACATCAAAAAGGGGAACAGTTACCTCAATCTTTTTGAATATTTCTACCATTTTGGGATCAGGTTCCAGCTGCTTCCTGGGCTTCCTTGCAAGTTGTGAAAATGGAATGCGAATGGTGTCCTTCACAGCTTTAGCGTCCTCTGGTGCTTCTTCCCGTGGTTGAACTTCTTCTTTATCAACCATGTCCTGTATGTCCTCTTCCTCTTCAACATCTTCTACCTCCACCAGCTCTTCAGCTGAGGCATGTTCTGGTGGGTTTGGCTCCTCCTGATTCCTCTCCTATAGTGTGGTTTCGGACCTTAGGGTGATGGCATTGATGTGATGCCAGGGCATTTTGGCCAGTTTCACTGACCTTTTCTTTAAGGTTTTAAGGTAGTTTCATGCAATTTCTTAGGAAATAAGCAAGTTTTTGGTAAATAATCACTTACATCTTGATTCAAGCAAACATTGTGAATTTTACATGATTTCATGAGAATTATGGATGAATTAAAGGAAAAATTGAATGATGCATGTCTCATAACTTGGATTAGAGCTTTGATGCACTTTATTGCTTGATTTCAGGATAAAGGAAGCAAGGAAGAACCACGTTAGTAGCCACGTTAGTGTAGCTAACGTGACCACTAACGTGGAATGAAGGCTAGCTTGCAACGTTAATGAGAAAAGTGATTGCCAATAACGCCTTCGTGAGCCATCATAGCCCACGTCAGTTGCCACGTTAACTATGCTAACGTGGAAGCTAACGTGGAAGAGAAGTAGAACTCCAACGTTAGTGGTAAAAGTAAGTGCCACTAACGTTCCAAAAGGGGAAATTGGCCACGTTAAGAGCCACGTTAACTTAGTTAACGTGAGCTCTAACATGGAAGAAGAAGATGATGCCAATGTTAATGACACTCACCTTTGTCACTAACGTTGGACTAAGCCCATATTGGCTACGTTAAAAGTCACGTTAACCCAGTTAACGTGGACTCTAACGTGGAGGAAGCAAGAATCACCAACGTTAGTGACACTCACCTTTGTCATTAACGTTAGATTGAGCCACTATGAGCCACATTAGTTGCCACGTTAATTACATTAACGTGGAAGCTAACGTGGAGAAGAGAGATGATGAGCCAACGTTAGTGACACTCACCTTTGTTACTAACGTTGGAGATGCCTATCAATACCACGTTAGAAGTCACGTTAACCTAGTTAACGTGAACTCTAACGTGGGAAGTAGGGGCGTTCTGAAGCGTTAGTGACAAAGGTAAGTGTCACTAACGCTCTCGAAGATTTGGCAAGCCTACGTTAAAGGCCACGTTAACTATTCTAACGTGAACTCTAACGTAGGGAGAAAGGGGTACTCTCAATGTTATTGAAAAAGGTAAACCCCAGTAATATTTGCGAAGGGCCAAGGGTCAACGTTAGTGGTCACATTAGTGCCACTAACGTTGAAGTTAATGTGGACCACTTTGGGTTAGGAACGTTAGTAAAAAAGGTGATTGTCACTAACATTCTCAACCCCACATTTTCACTTAACGTTAACACCACTAACGCCCTAAGCTAAAGTCCCTGCCTACTTCACACTTTCTCTGCAAGTAAAGCTGAGCCCACTGAAGAAGATAACTGCTTCAACTCAAGATCCAAAGGCCCATATTCAAGAATTGAAGAGCCAACTAGAAGATTAGAAGAATAGTATAAATAGGGAGAGCTTTGAACTAGAAAGAAGCTTTTGGGTATTATTAGAATTACTCTCCGTATTTTACTTTCTCTGCACTTCTAGTTTAACTTTCAGAATGTACTCTCCATCTTTGCTTTCCATTCCCAGAGCTATGAACAACTAAACCCCTTTCATTGGGTTAGGGAGCTCTGTTGTAATTTGATCGATCCATAATAGTTTTCATTATTCTTCTTCTTTCTTTTCTCTTGATTTTACTAGAAAGCTTTCAATCTTCATCCAATTGAGTAGTTATCTTGGAAAAGAAGCTATTCATACTTAGATCTCTTCTGAACCTTGGAAAAGGGATGAAGAGATCATGCTAGAAATGTTTTCTCATGTTGGACCAAATTGGGGTTTGGACGGATATGGTGACATATAATTCTCCCAATACTTTGATTTGGAAATACATGTGGTATAATCAGTGACCACACTTCATCTCTTATCATGAGCAATTAGACCAAGGAATTGGCTATTGATTTGATTTGAGAGATTGAATTACCAAGGAATTGGAATTCAATCACTTAAGATTGCCAAGGAGATCAATGAATGCATTGATTGAGGAAGAGATGAAAATGAACTTGATCCGGAGAATGCAACATCTCCTAAGCCCAATGAATTCCCCATTTCTGATCTTACCCATTCTCTTTACTTTATGCCATTTACCTTTATGCTAAACTTCCCTTCCCCATTTAAGATTCTACAATTTACTTCCCGTCATTTATTTTCTGCTATTTACTTTTCGGCATTTAATTTCCTGCAATTCTCAACTCACTTTCTGCTTAGCTCAACTAGAACATTCTTCCAATTAAAGTTGCTTGACCAATCAATCCCTGTGGGATTCGACCTCACTCTACTGTGAGTTTTTACTTGACGACAATTCGGTATACTTGCCGAGGGAGATTTGTTAAGGGACAAGTTTCCGTGCATCAAGTTTATAACGCCGTTGCCGGGGATTGATTTTGTATCAATAATGATTAAATTGGTGGATAACTAGATTGAGAATTTGTTTTTATTTTGTTTGATTTAAGTTCATTTGAGTAATTTACTTTCTGTTTAGCTATTTTCTTCCCTTTCCCTTACCCATTTTCTTAGTTGTTTACAATTCAGTCACTAACCCACTAACTGTTTGATATATTGCATCACTCACACTAACAGCATTTCTGTAGAAGTTACTGTCTGCACCTATCCTTCTTGCTTGTGCCTTGTTGGTTGTATGACAGGTAGAAGAAGCGGAGCTTCAACTTCCTTTGATTCTGAACCTGAGAGGACCTTCCTTAGATTAAGGAGGGAAGCAATAGGCTCGTAACTATGGTAGAGAAGGTCCAGCGCATCAGGCTGGGCAAGAGAGAAGAGTTCTGGTTCTTACATCAACCCAAACCCAGGAAACTGTGGGAGTAGCATCCAAAGGCCAACCATACATGCCAACAACTTTGAACTAAAGCCACAGCTCATCACCCTTGTTCAGAATAATTGTTCATTCGGAGGAAGTGTCCAAGATGATCCCAATCAACATCTAACCACCTTCCTGAGGATATGCAATACTGCGAAGTCTAATGGTGTTCATCTTGACAGACTACTTCTGTTTCCCTTCTCGCTCAAGGACAAAGCATCTAAATGGCTGGAATCCTTTCCGAAGGAGAGTTTAGCAACCTTGGAAGATGTGGTGAACAAGTTCTTGGCAAGATTCTATCCTCCTCAACGGATCAACAGGTTGAGAGCTGATGTACAAACATTCAGGCAACAGGATGGTGAGACTCTATATGAAGCATGGGAGAGGTTTAAAGACCTGACAAGAAAATGCCCGCCAGATATGTTCAATGAATGGGTACAGTTGCACATTTTCTATGAAGGCCTTTCGTATGAATCAAAGAAGGCAGTAGACCACTCATCCGAGGGATCTCTGAACAAGAAGAAGACCATTGAAGAAGCCATAGATGTCATTGAGACTGTAGCAGAGAATGACTACTTCTATGCTTCTGAAAGAGGCAACACTAGAGGAGTGATGGAGTTGAACAATGTGGATGCACTGCTAGCTCAAAACAAGACGATTACCAAGCAATTAGCTGACCTCACCAAGAAGATGGAGAGGAATCAAGTAGCAGCAATCACCACTTCAGCAGCAACCCAAGAAGGAGTGAATGAAGAAGCAGAGGGTGATCAGGAACAAGCCAACTATATTGGGAATTCACCTAGGCAGAATCATGACCCATACTCCAAAACGTATAATCCTAGTTGGAGGAACCACCCAAACTTTAGGTGGGGAAATCAACAAGACCAAGGCCAAGATCAGAGACGCCACAATCCCAACAACAATAAAACTCACCAACACTCCACACAGAGGTCATACCAACACCCACCCAACAACACTTCTCAACATCCATACCAAAGTCAAAATGGCCCTTCTCATCCTTCCAATCTCAACTCTCCATCATCGGAAGAAAGACTATCAAGGATTGAGACTCTACTTGAAGGCATATGCAAGGAGATTCAAGATAACAAGGTGTTGAAAGAGGAGGTGCGAGCCAATATCAAGAATCAGGGAGACACCATCAAGAGGCTGGAATTTCAAGTGGGATACCTATCTGAGAAGATTCCCAAACCTACTGATAGCTTCCCAAGTGACACAGAGAAAAATCCGAGAGGTGAAGCAAAGAAAGTCAGATGGGAAGATTGCAAGATGGTTACTATAAGTGATATGAAGACTGAGGAAGAGCCGAACAAACCATCAGAACAACCTGAAGATACATCAGCAGGAAAGCAGGAAGAGAATCATCAAGAAACCACAATTACACAGAAGGAGCTGCTGAGACCCTATACACCCTTTTCCCAATTACTCAATGGTGGTGTAGAGAAGAGAATATACTCAAGGTTTCTTGACATATTTGTATCTCTCTATGTAAACATACCATTCATCAAGGCCCTCCAACAAATGCCCTCATACATTAAGTACATGAAAGAGCTGCTGACTAGGAAAAGCTCACTCAAGGGAGGACAAACCATATTGATGAATAAGGAGTGCAGTGCTCTCATTCAACTAGAGCTGCCTATAAAAAGGAAGGACCCAGGGAGTTTTCACATCCCCTGTGCCATAGGAGAAACAATGTTTGATAAAGGACTCTGTGATCTGGGAGCAAGCATCAACTTAATGCCTTTATCCCTTATGAAGAGGCTGCGAATCAATGAGCTGATGCCCACAGACGTAATCATCAGGCTGGCGGACAAAACTTAAAAACAAGCAATAAGAGTGGTTGAAAACGTGCTGGGGAAGGTTGGGAACTACTTCCTTCCGACAAACTTTGTCATATTGGAAATAGAAGAAAGTCATCTTCACCCAATCATATTGGGAAGACCATTCTTAGCTACAGACAGAGCGCTCATAGATGTGGAGCGAGGAGAGCTAATACTGAGGGTACATGACGAACAACTCACCTTCAATGTCTTCAAACCCTCACAAGAAGCAAGTCAAGAAGGCAAGGAACTAAGGACAGAGCATGACAGAGCAATGGTGGGAGAAATAAGCATTGAGGCACAAGCTGTACACTCAGGAATTCCTTTGGGTGATGAACAAAATAATCAGCAGCTGTCACAGCTAGAGGAAACTCAAGTGGAGCCAAAACCACCAGAATCATATGGGACCAGCAACAAAATCCCCCTAGGAAAAGAGACCACAAAGAGTAGGATAACAGCAAAAGAAACAAAGAAGAAGATACCAAGGAGATGGAGGAACAAAAAAATCCCTACAGAAGATTTCTCTCCAGGGGATAAAGTGATCTCAGCTTACTTCCTAGATATCCCACCTCATCTCCCCACCATCCCATCTCAGTTACCTAAGGTTTTCACCATCAACAAAGTTCTCTCCCTAGAACATGTAGAGATCATTGATGAAGCCAATGGATATAGGTTTACTGCAAGAGGGGAAGATTTGAGACATTACCAACCACCCTGACAAAGGAAAAACGTCAAGCTAGTGACGCTAAAGAAGCGCTTCATGGGAGGCAACCCATGTTTTACATGCTTTTAAAGTAGTTAATAAAGCAAGGTTCATGGATCGCAAATCAACTTTGACATATCCTTGAATAAATCCTTTTATGCAACATATAGTGAAGAACAAGTTTGGTGTTCCAAGCACACTAAGAGGACATGAATGCAACTCATAGCATGTCACTCTTAGCACCTTGAACAAATCATCGTACACCACATTGCCACAAACTAAGTTTGGTGTCACCAAGGTTGCATACATGGAAATTTAATTAGTTAGTTGGTTTGCATTTGTGAATAGCACTTAGTAGTTAACAACAAAAACTTTAAAAAGTAGTTATTCTCTTCTTTTTAAATTTTGCCGCCACTTTCCACAAGTTTTCTTTTAGTCATATTTCTTTTATTTTGTAGGAGAATTGATGGAACAATTGAAAGGTTCGGCCACCACAAAAAGAGAAGACTATACATGTGTTTCCAGGGGGATTGCATTGGAAATTGTTGCCATGCAACATTGAAAGGAGAACAAGCTTGGAAACTGAACCAACCCCATCATAAAGTTGATGATCCTTGTGCTCATCCCATGTAAAACCCCATCTGTCCATCACACAACCACCCCATCAATCCACACCTTTCATTTACTCATCATTTTCTTATATAAGTGACTCCTAGTCCGTACTTCCCTTCACATTCCAGCAACAACTTCTTCAAACTTCTCACTCTCGAAGTACAATTCTCCAAGCTACACCCTATCCAAACCCAACCGAATTTCACCACTCATCACTAACCTCAACACCTTTACTTTTCAAAAATCATTCATGGCATCATCAAGCTCCAAGAGGCAAAAGAGAAAGGAACCGGTTGAGAGCAGCCCTTTTGATGAAGGGAAATTCAAAACAGCATTCCATGAACGTGAATTTGAACAGATAAAGCTCAAAAAGATATTGCCTGAGTTAACATTCCAGTTCAACAAAGATGAATGCCCACAGATTCGAGAGAAGATCAAACAAAGGGGTTGGCAAAGGCTCACGAACCCAGAAGCAAAGATAAATGCAAACCTCATCAAAGAATTCTATGCAAATGTGGTCAGAGAAGACAAAACCAAGGCCCCACCTTCAAAAGTTACGTGAGAGGAACAGAGGTGGACTTCAGCCCCAATGCCATAACAAGGGTTCTTCAGCTGAAATCACCACATTTTGATGAGCCCAGTTATCACGTGAGAATAAGTAATGGCCCCGAAAATGATGAACTTGAAGAAATTGTGAATGATATGTGTGTTATAGGATCTGACTGGGAAAGGTATTCAAATAGAAGACCTCGGCTCATCAGGAAAGGAGACCTCATCCCAGAAGCCAAGGGATGGTTTGAACTTGTGAGGAGATCTATCCTCCCAGCTGCAAACAATTATGAGGTCAACGTTACTCGAGCTACTATGGTACACTGCTTAGTAAAGGGTGGAGGCATCAATGTGAACGAAATTATAGCTGAAGGGATTCAAGAATCAGCCAAGAAGAATAATCCAGGTGCTAGACTTTGGTTCCCCAGCACCATCCATAGGCTGTGTACGAAAGCCAAGGTAGTCTTCGAGGACAGCAATCCAACTTGGGTAAACCCTGGAAGGATGGTTACACTCCAGCGTATAACGTATGTGACACCCGCCCAACAACAAAGAAGGCCTCAAATAGGGAGAAGAACACCACAAGAAGAACCTCACCAAGAAGAACCTCAACAGGAATAATATCAGCAAGAAGAGTACTATGATCCAACCAATATAAATCTGGGACACATTCAAGGAGCCATTGAGGACTTGGCAAGGAGATATATGGAAGGGCAAGAGCAACAACTGCACGTTCAATCCCAGAGGATGGATCGTCAAGAAGAACTCCTTTCTAATTGGATGAATCAACAAGGGGAGTGGCAGAAACAGCAAACGAAACATTATTCCCAGCTCACTCAAGCCATCAATCAAGTGACTGAAAGGCAAGAGCGTCAAGATAAACGCCTTCAAGAACTCAACCAACGTCAGCTAGCTCAGACGAAGGCATTCAATGAGTTCAGCGTACTTAATGAAGGACGGCAACTACATAGGGAGGAGTTCAACATAAACACTCAAGCCAAGTTGAACTATATGTCTAGTCATATGCATAATCTACACTCTTCAATCACTAGGTATGATGAGGTCCAAAAAGATCTCACAGAACAAGAGGAAAGGAAGGTGAAACAGCAGAAGGAAACATTGAAAAAGAAGATGGAAGATGCTGGCTTCTGGAAGAAGTTGATTGGAAAAAGCAAGGGAAGTGGGAGTGCAAGCACTCAAGAAAAACACAAGGAGGACAAACAGGAGGGAGAGCATGAACAACCCCATGAGTAAAAGGTGGTGGAGTTCCCTCATTGTTCCATCTTTGTTTTTCAAGTCTTTTAAATAAGGAAAATCATGTATGAAATAGAACATGCTTCCATAGTAGCTTAGGAATTTTCAATTCTGTCTTTAAGTTTGTTTTTGCTTAGGTCTATGCTTGCTAGTCAAATTGCCTGCCTTCATTTTCATCTTGCTTATTGTATGCTTGTCCTTTTAAGTCCAAAAAAAAGAAATGTTATGAAAGACCAGAGTGATGTTCAAGTTGTGGAGCAGGTCCTTAAATTTGTGGTGTAGTAATCACTTAGCTAAGTTAGTTCACCAATAAGGTGGGAAGGCAACTATCTGTCCTGAATCATATACTTGAAACACACCCCATGAGACTAGCTAAATAATAAGATCCTAATAAGAAAAAGGAAAAGAACAATAAGAGTTGAAAAAGAAAGAAAAGTTAATAAAGAATAAGGCTAGGCACCAAGGGCTTGAAACTTGAGGGATGTGTCAGTGGTGCTCTTGTACCAAGGATCTGCTTGGATGAATAAGTTCTTAGGAGTGCTTCATCACTTGGTAACTTGGGTTAACTAACCCGGGATTATCAACTGAAAATCCACTATCAAGAGCAACCTTGCTACAGAACATTTAGTAACCCAAAGAGGTGCTAGACACCAAGACCTCAAGGAAAGAAAATAACAAACCATGTGCCTGTGGTGTGCATGTATGGGGGAGAGAGACTTGAGGGAGTAAATCCTTAGGGGTGTTTCAACACCTAGCACCTTGAATCAACTGGTTCAGGAGTGTTGGCTAAAATCTTATCTTAAAGAGTCGCCCCCTTACAGAACACTTAGCCTAAGGATGTAATAAACCTTGGAAAGACAAATGGATCAATAAATAAAAGTCTCAAAGGGTTCAATCAAGTGAGTATTCCAAGGCATGATAAAGGTCTGAAAGCCAGTAAAGGAATGAACCTAAGTTGCTATGCATGAAACCCCATAAAATCAAGAACATAACTTCCACAATAATGATTCATTCATCTTGTCATTTCATTCATCATTCTCTTGTTCCAGTACTTGATTAGGGACAAGCAAGCTTTAAGTTTGGTGTTGTGATGTCAGGGCGTTTTGGCCAGTTTCACTGACCTTTTCTTTATGGTTTTAAGGTAGTTTCATGCAATTTCTTAGGAAATAAGCAAGTTTTGGGTAAATAATCACTTACATCTTGATTCAAGCAAACATTGTGAATTTTACATAATTTCATGAGAATTATGCATGAATTAAAGGACAAATTGAATGATGCATGTCTCATAACTTGGATTAGAGCTTTGATGCACTTTATTGCTTGATTTCAGGATAAAGGAAGCAAGGAAGAACCACGTTAGTAGCCACGTTAGTCTAGCTAACGTGACCACTAACGTCGAATGAAGGCAAGCTCGCAACGTTAATGAGAAAAGTGATTGCCAATAACGCCTTCGTAAGCCATCATAGCCCACGTCAGTTGCCACGTTAACTATGCTAACTTGGCAGCTAACGTGGAAGAGAAGTAGAACTCCAATGTTAGTGGTAAAAGTAAGTGCCACTAACGTTCCAAAAGGGGCAATTGGCCACGTTAAGAGCCACGTTAACTGGTGCGCAGAAATTGTGATTACACTTTGATTATGTAAAATTCATTGCTCTTTCTTTCCCTGGCAATGGCACCAAAAACACGATGCCAATACCATGGTTCACAACTTCGCACGACTAACCAGCAAGTGCACTGGGTCCTCCAAGTAATACCTTACGTGAGTAAGGGTCGAATCCCACGGAGATTGTTGGTATGAAGCAAGCTATGGTCACCTTGTAAATCTTAGTCAGGCGGATATAAAATAGTAATGGGGTTTTCGAAATTAATTAATAAAATAAGGATAGAAATACTTATGTAACTCATTGGTGAGAATTTCAGATAAGCGTATGGAGATGCATTCGTTCCTCTGAACCTCTGCTTTCCTGCTGTCTTCATCCAATCAATCTTACTCCTTTCTATGGCTGGCTTTATGTAAGGGTGTCACCGGTGTCAATGGCTACTTTCGATCTCTCTTGGAAAAATGGTCCAAATGCTCTGTCACAGCACGACTAATCGTCTGGAGGCATCACCCTTGTCGTTGGTTGCATCCTATTCCTCTCTGTGAAAATGGTCCGATGCGCTGTCACTGCATGGCTAATCATCTTGGAGGTTCTCGATCATATTGGAATAGGATTTACTATCCTTTTGCGTCTGTCACTACGCCCAGCACTCGCGAGTTTGGAGTTCATCACAGTCATTCAATCCCAGAGTCCTACTCGAAATACCACAGACAAGGTTTAGACTTTCCGGACCCTCATGAATGCCGCCATCAATCTAGCTTATACCACGAAGATTCTGATTAAGAGATCTAAGAGATACTCATTCAATCTAATATAGAACAGAAGTGGTTGTCAGGCACGCGTTCATAGGGAATGATGATGATTGTCACGTTCATCACATTCAGGTTGAAGTGCGAATGAATATCTTAGAAGCGGAACAAGTGAATTGAATAGAAAACAGTAGTACTTTGCATTAATCTTTGAGGAACAGCAGAGCTCCACACCTTAATCTATGGAGTGTAGAAACTCTACCGTTAAAAATACATAAGTGAAAGGTCCAGGCATGGCCGAATGGCCAGCCCCTCTGATCTAAGAACCAGGCGTCCAAAGATGTCTAATACAATAGTAAAAGGTCCTATTTATAATAAACTAGCTACTAAGGTTTACAGAAGTAAGTAATTGATGCATAAATCCACTTCCGGGGCCCACTTGGTGTGTGCTTGGGCTGAGCTTGAATGTTACACGTGCAGAGGTTATTCCTGGAGTTGAACGCCAGCTTTTGTGCCATTTTGGGCGTTGAACTCCACTTTGCAACTTGTTTCTGGCGCTGGACGCCAGAATTAGGCAGAGAGCTGGAGTTGAACGCCAGTTTTCGTCATCTAAACTTGGGCAAAGTATAGACTATTATATATTGCTGGAAAGCCCTGGATGTCTACCTTCCAATGCAATTAGAAGCGCGCCATTTTAAGTTCTGTAGCTCTAGAAAATCCACTTTGAGTGCAGGGAGGTCAGAATCCAACAGCATCAGGAGTCCTTCTTCAACCTCTGAATCTGATTTTTGCTCAAGTCCCTCAATTTCTGCCAGAAAATAATCCCAGAAAAACACACAAAATCATAGTAAAGTCCAAAAATGTGAATTTAACATAAAAACTAATGAAAACATCCCTAAAAGTAACTAGATCCTACTAAAAACATACTAAAAACAATGCCAAAGAGCGTATAAATTATCCGCTCATCACAACACCAAACTTAAATTGTTGCTTGTCCCCAAGCAACTGAAAATCAAATAGGATAAAAAGAAGAGAATATACTATAAATTCCAAACTATCAATGAAACATAGCTTCAATCATATGAGCGGGACTTATAGCTTTTTGCCTTTTGAATAGTTTTGGCATCTCACTTTTATCCATTGAATTTCAGAATGATTGGCATCTATAGGAACTCAGAGTTCAGATAGTGTTATTGATTCTCCTAGTTCAGTATGATGATTCTTGAACACAGCTATTTTATGAGTCTTGGCCGTGGCCCTAAGCACTTTGTTTTCCAGTATTACCACCGGATACATAAATGCCACAGACACATAATTGGGTGAACCTTTTCAGATTGTGACTCAGCTTTGATAAAGTCCCCAATTAGAGGTGTCCAGGGTTCTTAAGCACACTCTTTTTTTGCTTTGGACCTTGACTTTAACAGCTCAGTCTCAAGTTTTCACTTGACACCTACACGCCACAAGCACATGGTTAGGGACAGCTTAGTTTAGCCGCTTAGGCCAGGATTTTATTCCTTTAGGCCCTCCTATCCACTGATGCTCAAAGCCTTGGGATCCTTTCTATTTGCCCTTGCCTTTTGGTTTTAAGGGTTATTGGCTTTTTGCTCTTGCCTCTTGGTTTTAAGAGCTTTTGGCTTTTTCTGCTTGCTTTTTCTTTTTCTTTCTATTTTTTTTTTCGCCTATAAATTTTTTTTTTCTGCAAGCTTTGTTCTTTGCTGCTTTTTCTTGCTTCAAGAATCATTTTTATGATTTTTCAGATTATCAAATAACATGTCTCCTAGTCATCATTCTTTCAAGAGCCAACATATTTAACATTCTTAAACAACAACTTCAAAAGACATATGCACTGTTCAAGCATACATTTAGAAGACAATAAGCATTGTCACCACATCAATATAATTAAGCTAAGTTCAAGGATAAATTCGAAACTCATGTACTTCTTGTTCTTTTGAATTAAAACATTTTTCATTTAAGAGAGGTGATGGATTCATAGGACATTCATAACTTTAAGACATAGTTACTAACTACTAATGATCATGTAATGAAGACACAAACATAGATAAGCACATAACATAGAAAACGAAAAACAGAAGAAATAAGAACAAGGAATGAATCGACCTTAGTGATGGATGCGTTTCCTTCTTGAGGAACCAATGATGTCCTTGAGCTCTTCTATGTCTCTTCCTTGTCTTTGTTGCTCCTCCTTCATTGCTTTTTGATCTTCTCTAATTTCATGAAGGATGATGGAGTGTTCTTGATGTTCCACCCTTAATTGTCCCATGTTGGAACTTAATTCTTCTAGGGAGGTGTTGATTTGCTCCCAATATTTATGTGGAGGGAAGTGCATCCCCTGAGGTATCTCAGGGATCTCTTGATTTGCAGCCACATGTTCTACCACTGAGCTATAGACCCTTGAGATGAATCTTTCCATCTCCCATGACTCGGAGGTGGAAGCAATTGTCTTCCTTTTCCTCTTTCTTGAGGTTTCTCTAGCCTTAGGTGCCATTAATGGTTATGGAAAAACAAAAAAAGCTATGCTTTTACCACACCAAACTAAGAATGTTGCTCGCCCTCGAGCAAAAGAAGAAAGAATAGAAGAAGAAGAAGAAGATATGGAGGAGATGGAGGGATATGTGTATGGATGTGAGTGGTGAAAGGAAAACAGAAGGGATGACCATCAATGGATAGAGAGAGGGTGAGGTGGGTGGGGATCCTGTGAGATTCACAGATCCTGATATGATCCTGTGGTGTCCACAGATCCTGAGGTGTCAAGGATTTACATCCCTGCACCCATTAGGCATGTAAAATGCCCTTGCACAAAACTCTGGGCGTTCAGCGCCAGGTTGGTGCCCATTTTGGGCGTTCAACGCCCATTTGTTGTCCATTTCTGGCGTTGAACGCCAGAATCATGCTTGTTCTGGGCGTTCAGCGCCAGCTTCTCTCCAGGGTGCAATTCTGGCGTTCAGCGCCCAGATGATGCCCATTTTGGGCGTTCAGCGCCTATATACTGCCCTTTTTGGGTGTTCAGTGCCAGAACCATGCTCTGTTCTGGCGTTGAACGCCAGGCAGATGCTTCCTCCAGGGTGTGATTTTTCTTCTGCTATTTTTGATTCCGTTTTCAATTTTTATATTTATTTTGTGACTCCACATGATCATGAACCTATAAAGACATATAACTAAGAAAAATATAGTTAGATAAATAAAAATTGGGTTGCCTCCCAACAAGCGCTTCTTTAATGTCAATAGCTTGACAGTGGGCTCTCATGGAGCCTTACAGATGTTCAGAGCATTGTTGAAACTCCCCAACACCAAACTTAGAGTTTGGATATGGGAGTTCAACACCAAACTTAGAGTTTGGTTATGGCCTCCCAACACCAAACTTAGAGTCTGACTGTAGGGGCTTTGGTTGACTCTGCTTTGAGGGAAGCTTTTTCTACTTCCTCTCCATGGATGCAGAGAGAAATCCTTGAGTTGTTGATGAGCGGATAATTTATACGCTTTTTGGCATTGTTTTTAGTATATTTTTAGTAGAATCTAGTTACTTTTAGGGATGTTTTTAATAGATTTTATGTTAAATTCACATTTCTGGACTTCACTATGAGTTTGTGTTTTTCTGTGATTTCAGGTATTTTCTGACTGAAATTGAGGGACTTGAGCAAAAATCAGATTCAGAGGTTGAAGAAGGACTGCTGATGCTGTTGGATTCTGACCTCCCTGCACTCAAAGTGGATTTTCTGGAGCTACAGAACTCGAAATGGCGCGCTTCCAATTTCGTTGGAAAGTAGACATCTAGGGCTTTCTAGCAATATATAATAGTTTATACTTTGGCCAAGAATAGACGACGTAAACTGGCGTTCAACGCCAGCTCTCTGCCCAAATCTGGCGTCCAGCGCCAGAAAAGGATCCAAAACCAGAGTTGAACGCCAGAAATGGATCAAAACCTGGCGTTCAACTCCACAAATGGTCTCTGCATGTGGAAAGTTAAGGCTCGACCCAAGCACACACCAAGTGGGCCCCAGAAGTGGATTTATGCATCAATTACTTACTCATGTAAACCCTAGTAGCTAGTTTATTATAAATAGGACCTCTTACTATTGTATTTGACATCTTTGGATTACCTTATGATCCTTTGATCACGTTTTAGGGGGCTGGCCATCTCGGCCATGCCTGGACCTTCACTTATGTATTTTTAACGGTAGAGTTTCTACACTCCATAGATTAAGGTGTGGAGCTCTGCTGTTCCTCAAAGATTAATGCAAAGTACTACTGTTTTCTATTCAATTCATCTTATTTCGCTTCTAAGATACCCATTCGCACCCAAGAACGTGATGAAGGTGATGATTATGTGTGACGCTCATCACCATCTCTCCTATGAACACGTGCCTGACAAACACTTACGTTCTACATGAAATAAGCTAGAATGAATATCTCTTAGATCTCCTAACCGGAATCTTCGTGGCGTAAGCTAGATTGATGGTGGCATTCAAGAGAATCCGGAAGGTCTAAACCTTGTCTGTGGTATTCTGAGTAGGATTCGATGAATGAATGACTGTGACGAGCTCCTAACTCGCGATTGCAGGGCGTTAGTGACAGACACAAAAGGATAGTAAATCCTATTCCAGCATGATCGAGAACCGACAGATAAATAGCCGTGCCGTGACAGGGTGCGTGAGCATATTATTCACTGAGAGGATAAGATGAAGCCATTGGCAAGGGTGATGCCTCCAGACGATTAGCCGTGCCGTGACAGGGCATTGGATCATTTTCCCGAGAGATGACCGAAAGTAGCCATTGGCAGTGGTGATGTATCACATAAAGCCAGCCATGGAAAGGAGTGAGACTGATTGGATGAAGACAGCAGGAAAGCAGAGGTTCAGAGGAACGAAAAGCATCTCCATTCGCTTATCTGAAATTCCTACCAATGATTTACATAAGTACCTCTATCCCTATTTTATTATTTATTATTCGAAAACTCCATAATTATTTTATATCCGCCTGACTGAGATTTACAAGGTGACCATAGCTTGCTTCATACCAACAATCTCCGTGGGATTCGACCCTTACTCACGTAAGGTATTACTTGGACGACCCAGTGCACTTGCTGGTCAGTTGTATCGAAGTTGTGACAAATTATGAATGTGTAATCACGATTACGCGTACCAAGTTGCTCACGTGCCAGGAATAGTTTGAGCCTGGACATCACAATTTCGTGCACCAGTTGTAAACACAAGGTTGTCCTTATTTAATTGAAGGATCAATTCTCCTCTGTCCACATCAATCACAGCTCTTGCTGTGGCTAGGAAAGGTCTTCCTAGGATGATGGATTCATCCTCTTCCTTTCCAGTATCCAGGACTATGAAATCAGCAGGGATGTAAAGGCCTTCAACCTTTACTAACACGTCCTCCACTTGTCCATAAGCCTGTTTTCTTGAATTGTCTGCCATCTCTAATGAGATTTTAGCAGCTTGCATCCCATAGATTCCCAGTTTCTCTATTACAGAGAGGGGCATGAGGTTTATTCCTGAACCAAGGTCACACAGAGCCTTAAAGATCATGGTGCCTATGGTACAAGTTATTATGAACTTTCCAGGATCCTGTCTCTTCTGAGGCAATGTCAGTTGATCCAGATCACTTAGTTCATTGGTGAACAAGGGAGGTTCATCTTCCCAAGTTTCAATACCAAATAATTTGGCATTTAGCTTTATGATTGCACCAAGGAACTTGGTAGCTTGCTCTTCAGTAACATCCTCATTCTCTTCAGAAGAGGAATACTCATCAGAGCTCATGAATGGCATAAGGAGGTTTAATGGAATCTCTATGGTCTCTAGATGAGCCTCAGATTCCTTTGGTTCCTTAGAGGGAAACTCCTTATTGATCAATGGATGTCCCAAGAGGTCTTCCTCCTTGGGATTCACGTCCTCTCCTTCCTCTTTGGGTTTGGCCATTTTGGTCATGTCAATGGCCTTACACTCTCTTTTTGGATTCTCTTCTGTATTGCTTGGGAGAGTACTAGGAGGGATTTCAGTGATCCTTTTACTCAGCTGGCCCACTTGTGCTTCCAAATTTCTAATGGAAGACCTTGTTTCATTCATGAAAGTCACAGTGGCCTTAGATAGATCAGAGACTAAGTTTGCTAAGCTAGATGGATTCTGCTCAGAATTCTCTGTCTGTTGCTGAGTGGATGATGGAAAAGGCTTGCTATTGCTAAACCTGTTTCTTCCACCATTATTAAAGCCTTGTTGAGGCTTTTGATCCTTCCATGAGAAATTTGGATGATTTCTCCATGATGAGTTATAGGTGTTTCCATAAGGTTCACCTAAGTAATTCACCTCTGCTATTGTAGGGTTCTCAGGATCATAAGCTTCTTCTTCAGAAGATGCCTCTTGAGTACTGTTGGATGCAGCTTGCATTCCATTCAGATTCTGGGAAATCATATTGACTTGCTGAGTCAATATTTTATTCTGAGCCAATATGGCATTCAGAGTATCAATTTCAAGAACTCCCTTCTTCATAGGCGTCCCATTACTCACAGGATTCCTCTCAGAAGTGTACATGAACTGGTTATTAGCAACCATGTCAATGAGTTCTTGAGCTTCTGCAGGTGTTTTCTTTAGGTGAATGGATCCACCTGCAGAAGTATCCAATGACATCTTTGCCAATTCAGACAAACCATCATAGAAGATATCCAGGATGGTCCATTCTGAAAGCATGTCAGTAGGACACTTTTTGGTCAGTCCTTTGTATCTCTCCCAAGCTTCATAGAGGGATTCACCTTTTTTCTGTCTGAAGGTCTGAACGTCCACTCTAAGTTTACTAAGCTTTTGAGGAGGAAAGAACTTGGCTAAGAAAGCCGTGACCAACTTATCCCAAGAGTTTAGGCTATCTCTGGGTTGAGAGTCCAACCACACTCTAGCTTTGTCTCTTACAGCAAAAGGGAAAAGCATGAGCCTGTAGACTTCAGGATCTACTCCATTAGTCTTAATAGTATTACAGATCTGCAAGAATTCAGTTAAGAACTGAAAAGGATCTTCAGATGGAAGTCCATGAAACTTGCAGTTCTGCTGCATCAGAGAAACTAATTGAGGTTTCAGCTCAAAGTTGTTTGCTCCAATAGCAGGAATGGAGATGCTTTTTCCATGTAAATTGGAATTAGGTGCAGTAAAGTCACCAAGCATCCTCCTTGCATTATTGTTTTTGGGTTCGGCTGCCATCTCCTTTACTTGTTCGAAATTTTCAATAAGGTTGTCTCTAGATTGTTATAATTTAGCTTCTCTTAGTTTCCTCTTGAGAGTCCTTTCAGATTCTGGATCAGCTTCAACAAGAATGCCTTTTTTCTTGTTCCTGCTCATAAGAAAGAGAAGAGAACAAGAAAAGAAGAGGAATCCTCTATGTCACAGTAAAGAGGTTCCTTATTGTTAGTAGAAGAAGAGAAAAATTCGAACACAGATGGAAGAGGGGGTTCGAATTTGGTGAGTGATGTGAGGAAGAGATGTTAGTAGATGAATAAATAAATAGAATAAGATGAGAGAGAAGGAGAATTTTCGAAAATTATTTTTGAAAAAGAGTTAGTGATTTTCGAAAATAGTTTTTGAAAAATGTTAGTAATTTTCGAAAATTAAGATTTAAAATTGAAATAATTAGTTAATTAAAAAGAAATTTTGAAAAAGAGGGAGATATTTTCGAAAATTAGAGAGAGAGAGTTAGTTAGGTAGTTTTGAAAAAGATAAGAAACAAACAAAAAGTTAGTTAGTTAGTTGAAACAAATTTTTAAAAGATAAGAAGTTAGGAAGTTAGAAGAGATATTTTGAAATCAATTTTTTTGAAAAAGGTGAGATAAGAAGATATTTTTGAAAAGATATGATAGAAATTAGTTTTTGAAAAAGATTTGAATTTTTAAAATCACAATTAATGACTTGATTCACAGGAAATTACAAGATATGATTCTAGAACTTAAAGTTTGAATCTTTCTTAACAAGTAAGTAACAAACTTGAAATTTTTGAATCAAAACATTAATTGATTATGTTATTTTCGAAAATTTGATATAAAAATAAGAAAAAGATTTTTGAAAAATATTTTGGAATTTTCGAAAATAACTAAGAAATTTGAAAAAGATTTGATTTTTGAAAAAGATTTTGAAAAAGATGAGATTTTTAAATTGAAAATTTGATTTGACTCATAAAAACAACTAGATTTTTTTAAAAATTTTTGAAAAAGTCAAATCTAATTTTCGAAATTTTAAGAGAGAAAAAGGGAAAGATATTTTTTTTTTTATTTTTAAATTTTTAATAATGAGAGAGAAAAACAAGAAAAATGATGCAATGCATGAAATTTTTAGATTAAAACAATGAATGCATGCAAGAATGCTATGAATGTCAAGATGAACACAAAGAACACTTTGAATGTCAAGATGAACACCAAGAACATATTTTTGAAAAATTTTTTTTATGCAAGGAAAACATGCAAGACACCAAACTTAGAATTCTTTAATGCTTAGACACTAAGAATTCAAGAATGCATATGAAAAACAAGAAAAGACACAAAACATGCAAATGCAAAGATCAAACAAGAAGACTTACCAAGAACAACTTGAAGATCATGAAGAACACTATGAATGCATGAGAATTTTCGAAAAATGCAAGAGCACATGCAATTGACACCAAACTTATAACATGACTCAAGACTCAAACAAGAAACACAAAATATTTTTTATTTTTATGATTTTATGATTTTTTTGTATTTTTATTTTAAAATTTTCGAAAATCATTTTGAAAAAGAAAAAATAAGGATTCAAAATTTTTCATATGAATTCCAGGAATCTTGTACTCTTTAGTCTAAAGCTCCAATCTGAGGGTTAGACATGGCTTAATAGCCAATCAAGCTTTAGAATGGATTTACATCCATTGAGGTGATTAGTTGAAGACCAATCCCAAAGGAGTTTGGGTATGGCTTTTCAGCCAGATAGGATTCAACATGTTACTATGAAACTCTAGAATTCATTCTTGAAAGTTTTGAAGCCATAGAATAAATTATTTTTGAAAACATTATTTTTATTATATATATATATATATATATATATATTTTTTTTTTTTAAAACAAAAGAAAAATTTTTGAAAGATTTTTGAAAAATTTTTGAAAACTTTTTGAAAAGAAAACGAAAAGAAAGTTACCCAATCTGAGCAACAAGATGAACCGTCAGTTGTCCAAACTCGAACAATCCCCGGCAACGGCGCCAAAAACTTGGTGCACAGAAATTGTGATTACACTTTCATTATGTAAAATTCATTGCTCTTTCTTTCCCTGGCAATGGCACCAAAAACACGATGCCAATACCATGGTTCATAACTTCGCACAACTAACCAGCAAGTGCACTGGGTCGTCCAAGTAATACCTTATGTGAGTAAGGATCGAATCCCACGGAGATTATTGGTATGAAGCAAGCTATGGTCACCTTGTAAATCTCAGTCAGGTGGATATAAAATAGTAATGGGGTTTTCGAAATTAATTAATAAAATAAGGATAGAAATACTTATGTAACTCATTGGTGAGAATTTCAGATAAGCGTATGGAGATGCATTCGTTCCTCTGAACCTCTGCTTTCCTGCTGTCTTTATCCAATCAATCTTACTCCTTTCTATGGCTGGCTTTATGTAAGGATGTCACCGGTGCCAATGGCTACTTTCGATCTCTCTCGGGAAAATGGTCCAAATGCTCTGTCACAGCACGGCTAATCGTCTGGAGGCATCATCCTTGTCGTTGGCACATCCTATTCCTCTCTGTGAAAATGGTCCGATGCGCTGTCACTGCATGGCTAATCATCTTGGAGGTTCTCGATCATACTGGAATAGGATTTACTATCCTTTTGCGTCTGTCACTACGCCCAGCACTCACGAGTTTGGAGTTCGTCACAGTCATTCAATGCCAGAGTCCTACTCGGAATACCACGGACAAGGTTTAGACTTTCCGGACCCTCATGAATGCCGCCATCAATCTAGCTTATACCACGAAGATTCTGATTAAGAGATCTAAGAGATACTCATTCAATCTAATGTAGAATGGAAGTGGTTGTCAGGCATGCGTTCATAGGGAATGATGATGATTGTCACGTTCATCACATTCAGGTTGAAGTGCGAATGAATATCTTAGAAGCGGAACAAGTGAATTGAATAGAAAACAGTAGTACTTTGCATTAATCTTTGAGGAACAGCAGAGCTCCACACCTTAATCTATGGAGTGTAGAAACTCTACCGTTAAAAATACATAAGTGAAAGGTCCAGGCATGGCCGAATGGCCAGCCCCTCTGATCTAAGAACTAGGCGTCCAAAGATGTCTAATACAATAGTAAAAGGTCCTATTTATAATAAACTAGCTACTAGGGTTTACAGAAGTAAGTAATTGATGCATAAATCCACTTCCGGGGCCCACTTGGTGTGTTCTTGGGCTGAGCTTGAATGTTACACGTGCAGAGGTTATTCCTGGAGTTGAACGCCAGCTTTTGTGCCATTTTGGGCGTTGAACTCCACTTTGCAACTTGTTTCTGGCGCTGCACGCCAGAATTGGACAGAGAGCTGGCGTTGAACGCCAGTTTGCGTCGTCTAAACTTGGGTAAAGTATGAACTATTATATATTGGTGAAAAGCCCTGGATGTCTACTTTCCAATGCAATTGGAAGCGCGCCATTTTGGGTTCTGTAGCTCCAGAAAATCCACTTTGAGTGCAGGGAGGTCAGAATCCAACAGCATCAGCAGTCCTTCTTCAACCTCTGAATCTGATTTTTGCTCAAGTCCCTCAATTTCAGCCAGAAAATACCTGAAATCACAAAAAAACACACAAACTCATAGTAAAGTCTAGAAATGTGAATTTAACATAAAAACTAATGAAAACATCCCTAAAAGTAACTAGATCCTACAAAAAACATACTAAAAACAATGCCAAAAAGCGTATAAATTATCCGCTCATCATTAACTTAGTTAACGTGAGCTCTAACGTGGAAGAAGAAGATGACGCCAACATTAGTGACACTCACCTTTGTCACTAACGTTGGACTAAGCCCATATTGGCAACGTTAAAAGCCATGTTAACCCAGTTAACGTGGACTCTAACGTGGAGGGAGCAAGAATCACCAACGTTAGTGACACTCACCTTTGTCACTAAAGTTGGATTGAGCCACTATGAGGCACATTAGTTGCCACGTTAATTACATTAACGTGGAAGTTAATGTGGAGAAGAGGGATGATGAGCCAACGTTAGTGACACTCACCTTTGTCACTAACGTTGGAGATGGCTATCAATACCACGTTAGAAGTCACGTTAACCTAGTTAACGTGAACTCTAACGTGGGAAGTAGGGGCGTTCTGAAGCGTTAGTGACAAAGGTAAGTGTCACTAATGCTCTCGAAGATTTGGCAAGCCTACGTTAAAGGCCACGTTAACTATTCTAACGTGAAATCTAACGTAGGGAGAAAGGGGTACTCTCAACGTTATTGAAAAAGGTAAACCCCTGTAATATTTGTGAAGGGCCAAGGGTCAACGTTAGTGGCACCACTAACGTTGAAGTTAATGTGGACCACTTTGGGTTAGGAACGTTAGTGAAAAAGGTGATTGTCACTAACGTTCTCAACCCCACATTTTCACTTAACGTTAACACCACTAACGCCCTAAGCTAAAGTCCCTACCTACTTCACACTTTCTTTGCAAGTAAAGCTGAGCCCACCGAAGAAGATAACTGCTTCAACTCAAGATCCAAAGGCCCATATTCAAGAATTGAAGAGCCAACTAGAAGATTAAGAGAATAGTATAAATAGGGAGAGCTTTGAACTAGAAAGAAGCTTTTGGGCATTATTAGAATTACTCCCTGTATTTTACTTTCTCTGCACTTCTAGTTTAACTTTCAGAATGTACTCTCCATCTTTGCTTTCCATTCCCAGAGCTATGAACAACTAAACCCCTTTCATTGGGTTAGGGAGCTCTGTTGTAATTTGATCGATCAATAATAGTTTTCATTATTCTTCTTCTTTCTTTTCTCTTGATTTTACTAGAAAGCTTTCAATCTTCATCCAATTGAGTAGTTATCTTGGAAAAGAAGCTATTCATACTTGGATCTCTTCTGAACCTTGGAAAAGGGATGAAGAGATCATGCTAGAAATGTTTTCTCATGTTGGACCAAATTGGGGTTTGGGCGGATATGGTGACATATAATTCTCCCAATACTTTGATTTGGAAATACATGTGGTATAATCAGTGACCATACTTCATCTCTTCTCATGAGCAATTAGACCAAGGAATTGGCTATTGATCTGATTTGAGAGATTGAATTACTAAGGAATTGGAATTCAATCACTTAAGATTGCCAAGGAGATCAATGAATGCATTGATTGAGGAAGAGATGAAAATAAACTTGATCCGGAGAATGCAACATCTCCTAAGCACAATGAATTCCCCATTTCTGATCTTACCCATTCTCTTTACTTATTGCCATTTACTTTCATGCTAAACTTCCCTTCCCCATTTAAGATTCTGCAATTTACTTCCCGTCATTTATTTTCTACTATTTACTTTCCCGCCATTTAATTTCCTGCAATTCTCAACTCACTTTTTGCTTAGCTCAACTAGAACGTTCTTCCAATTAAAGTTGCTTGACCAATCAATCCCTGTGGGATTCGACCTCACTCTACTGTGAGTTTTTACTTGACGACAATTTGGTATACTTGCCGAGCTTGCCTTATTCGTGAAATAGTTCTTTCAATCTCAGGATCGAATACTGGCAAGCTTGGATCAGGAAGTAAACGTGTCATCTAACGAAAGAAACATGCAGCTCATAGTAGCAAAATAAAATAAAATGCAAGTAAATAAATTCCAATTAATAACTTTAGCACTCTATTGCAACTCCTCGGCAACGGCACCAAAAATTGATGTGGCGGAAATTGGTGAGTTAAGAAATTAATATAAGAGATACGTTGCAAGTACAGTTCTTAACCAACCAGAAATCCGCTTATCAATTTAGAAGGTTGTCATAAAATTTAATTTAAAATACTGGGAGTATGAGTCCCAGGTCGTCTCCCAATGAGTTGCAGAAAGGTGTGCTATTTTATTAATCAGATGTTTTCAAAAAATAGTTTGAGTTGAATAATAGGAAATTAAATTAGAGAATTTGTGTAATTTTAAATAAAAGCCTTGCCTGGGAGTAGATTAGTTGGAAGCCCTATTCTTGTTGGAGTACTCTCAAGATTAATTGATAATTGAGGGTTGTTCTGTTTAGTTATCCCTTACTAGGTAAGGGAAAGTCAAACAAGTTGGAAAGCTATTTCTATTCACAAGTCCCAATCCGCTCAATTGAAAAGGATTGGTGTCAGTGACTAGAGGGCAAACTAACAATAAACCCAATTACAATTTTTCTTTTAAGCATTCCAACTTAAGATCTTCCTTTCAATCAACTCCTATCCAAGTTATGGAACTACTCGCTCATTGTGAATGTAGAATTCATAACATAGGAAAGGGAAATATAGAAAGACATGATAAATAATAATCAATGGGATCAAATAAAAATAAAGATAGTTCTTGTATTAATAAACTCTAAAAATAATTCAATAATAATTCTAAATAAACAAAGGACATGGAAGAGTAAGAGATAGGTAAAGAAAACAAACTAGAATGACGAAGTCTTGCTGAGGTAATAACTCTTCTCAATATCCCAATTCGAAAAGTAATCAAAATAAAATCCTAAGAACTATGAATGTGTAGAGAGAAAACCTAGAGGAGGAGTAAAACTAGATCTAAAACTGAGAATTGTCTGTAATGAATTGTTGTTTTTGTTTCTGCATGTTCCTTGGCTCTAGTCTGCTTTTCTGGGCCAAAAATTGGGTCAAAACAGGGCCCAAAATCGCCCCCAGCGAATTCTGTAGATTCTCAGATCGCGCATGTCATGCGATCGCGTCATTCATGCGGACGCGTCATTCGGCGTTTTGGCTTGCCACGCATGCACGTCATCCATGCCTCCGCGTCACTTGTGCAGTTCCAATCCGCGCGGTTGCGTGAGCCATGCGTCCGCGTCACTGCGATTTCCTCTATGTCGCGCGGTCGCATAAGCCATGCGTCCGCGTCATTTCTCGCTGGTCATCTCCTTGATTTCTTGTGTTCCTTCCATTTTTGCAAGCTTTCTTTCCAATCTCCAAGTCATTCATGCCCTATAAAGCCTAAAGCACTTAACACACAGATCACGACATCTAATGGAATGAAGGAGAATTAAAATACATAATTTGAAGTCTTTAGGAAGCAAATATTCAATCATGTAATAATTTTAGGAAGGAAATATAAATGCATGCCAATCATATGAATAAGTGGGTAAAGAATTGATAAAACCTTACAATTAAGCACAATATAAACCATAAAATAGTGGTTTATCAGTAACCCGTAGGCGGACCATTTTCACTGAGAGAACGGACGGTAGCCATTGACAACGGTGATCCCCCAACATACAGCTTGCCATGGAAGGGAGTACGCATGGTTGGAAGAAGGTAATAGGAAAGCAGAGGTTCAGAAGCAACAAAGCATCTCCATACGCTTATCTGAAATCTCACCAATGAATTACATAAGTATTTCTATCTTATTTTCTGTTTTAATTATATTTTAATTATCAATACTTCATAACCATTGGAATCCACCTGACTGAGATTTACAAGGATGACCATAGCTTGCTTCAAGCTAACAATCTCCGTGGGATCGACCCTTACTCACGTAAAGTATTACTTGGACGACCCATTGCACTTGCTGGTTAGTTGCATCGGAGTTGTGAAAAGTGTGAATCACAATTTCGTGCACCAGCGTGCCACTTGAAGGACCAGGCATGGCACGCCAGTTCTATTATCCAAAGAAGAAGAACCAAGCATACATAGTGGGCATGGCATGCCAGACCCTGGGCGTGCCACGCTAGTTTAACTTTTCAGAGAAGAGAAGAAGAAGAAAAAGTGCTGGGTGTGCTACTTGGGTTCGAAGGCGTGGAACGCCAAGCGTACACCAACACTTAAGAAGACCCTGGGCGTGCCACTTGGGCTCGAAGGTGTGGCAAGCCAGGGATATCAGCACATGGGGAGTGCCACTTGAAGACTTAGGCGTGGCGCACCAAGCCAAATTGGAGGCTAGGCATGGCACGCCACTTCAACGCCATCCAAGCGCCAGCCTGGAAGGTCACGTTTATTGAGTCTCTTTTCCCTCCAAATTGTATTTTTCTTTATTCTAGTGCTAGGAGTAGTATAAATAACCCCTGAAAGTACTGAAAACGGGGTTAAGCAATTAGTGAATTAGATTGTTGAGTAGAGTTTTAGTTAGATTTACTTTTCACTTCATCATCTCTTCCATCTCTTGTACTTTTTTCTAAGCTATGAGTAGCTAAATTCCCTCTCATTGAGAGAGGGAGCTTGGTGCACGAAATTGTGATCATCAATGGTGCCAACAACTTGGTATGCACATTTGCAATCTCAACTCTTTATCACAACTCCGC